>NC_133531.1:78557781-78746751 GCF_048544455.1 Silene latifolia
ACGACAACATCTATTCAACTGTGAACACGGAACCAGACCACCACACACAGACGCAATGGTAGATGCAACAAAGACCACGAAATGCTCACCTTCCTTGACGCATGGAGTGGGTAAAATCAGATAAAATGCACCCAGATGATCAGGAGAAAACGGCCTTCAGGTCTTAGAGGGGCATGTACTGCTACAACATAATGACGTTCGGCCTCAAGAATGCTGGTTCAACCTACCAACGTCTAGTAAACCAAATGTTCAAAAATGAAATTGGGAGAACAATAGAGGTTTACATAGACGATATGGTGGTCAAGTCAAAGCAGGCGGAACAACACATGACCCACTTGGAAAATACCTTTGGGATACGCAGGAAGTACCACATGAAGCTGAACCCATTAAAGTGTACCTTTGGGGTATCCTCCGGAAAGTTCTTAGGGTATCTAGTCACCCAGAGGGGAATTGAGGCAAGTACAGAGCAGATCCGAGCAGTGTTGCAGTTGGAATATCCCCAGAAACCAAAGGACATACAGAGGCTCTCAGGAAGAGGTGGCCTCCTTGAACCGGTTCATCTCCAAATCTTTTGACAGATGTCGGCTTTTCTATGACATCCTCAGGAGGAGCAAACGGTTCGAGTGGACAGAGGAACATGAGAAGGCATTTGATGAACTCAAAAGCTACCTGAGCACAACTCCGTTACTCTCTAAACCAGAATCCGGAGAACCCATGTATCTGTACTTATCAGTTACCAAGGTAGCAGTCAGCGTTGTACTAGTACGGGAGCATAAGAGAGCACAGAAACCTGTGTACTACATCAGTAAGTCTCTGCTACCTGTAGAGACCAGGTACACCTCACTAGAAAAACTCGTCTTAGCACTTGTTATTGCTTCATATAAGTTTCGCCCTTACTTTGAATGTCACACCATCTCCGTAATCACAAACTACCCCCTGAGAGCTATAATGAGGAAACTTGAACTATCGGGTAGAATGGCTAAATGGTCTGTCCACCTGAACGGGTACAACTTGAAATTTGAACCCCGAACAGCTATCAAATCCCAAGCCCTAGCTGACTTCATGTCTGATTTTAGCTCAACCCTCCAACCTCAGGCCGACAAAGACGTGTTAACCCTGAGTGAGGACAAGGGTGAACAAAATTGGGTACTATACGTTGACGGGGACTCAAACATGAGGGAACGGGGGTAGGCCTGGTCCTCCGCTTACCTCAAGGGGAACAAATTGTTCAGGTGGTACGGTGTGAATTCAAGGCGACCAACAATGAAGCCGAATATGAAGACCTCATCTTGGGTCTACAGTTAGCCTTGGACCTACGAGTCAGTCAACTAGAAGTATACAACGATTCCCAACTTATTGTAAACCATGTGAATGACTTGAATGTAGCCAGGGACTCCAAAATGGTTGCCTACTTGAAAGTAACGAAGGATCTCAAACTTCGTTTCGCTACCTTCTTCATCAAGCAAGTCCTCAGAGATCAGAATGCTGAGGTAGACGCCTTGGCAACATTAGGGGCGACATTCAAGCCTGGGGTAATCTCCATAGTCCCCATTATACATGTGCTAGAACCAGCTGTCTGCCAGTAGGAACACGATGTAACAGACAAACCCGCGTACTCCCAGTGGACACACGAAGCGGGGGTAATATGTACCTCATCAGCCCAGGATGAAACTCTAGATTGGCGGCAGCCTTAACATGATTGGTTACAAAACGACGTACTCCCTACGGATAAAAAAGAAGTCAGGAGTTTCAAGATGAAAGCCTCCAGGTTCGTACTGATCGACAACATACTGTTCAGAAATTCACTAACAGGACCATACCTACGCTGCCTGAGCAGCCAGAAGGCACAGGCTGTCATGCATAACATCCACAACGGAGAATGTGGAAATCATGTAGGGGGTAGGAGCTTGTCCAACAAAACACTCAGACAAGGGTACTTCTGGCGAACCATGCGTAAGGATGCAATAGAATACGTAAATAAATGCCTCACATGCCAAAGACACGCACCAGTTAGCCATCAGTCGGCTGAGCCCATGCACCCCATAATATCACCATGGCCCTTCATGAAATGGGGAATGGATATTGTGGGACCACTACCTCGCGCCTCAGGAAACAGGGTCTACATGCTTGCTATGACAGACTATTTCTCCAAGTGGATAGAGGCGGAGGCGTTCCCTCAGGTCCTTGAGCGGCACGTAATCTTCTTCATCAAGCGGAACATTATATGCAGATTTGGCATTCATTCAGAAATAATATGTGACAATGTTAGGAGTAAGATGAGAGCTGGATTTGATTCTTTCAAGATGAGTGAGGAGATGACAGTAGAGACTTATTATAACAGGTTTATGGAATTGTCAGAATATGTAGTTGATTTGAATTTTAGTGATGAGATGTTGGCACTCAGGTTTGAAAATGGATTAACAACCACTATTAAGAAGAGGCTTGTAGCTGGTCAGCCAAGTACCATGGATAATGTTTATCAGCGAGCTGGGCACGCAGAGAGAATTGCAGATATGTTAAAGGAAGAGAAGAAGGGAAGGGCAAAAAGAGGAAGGTAGAAATTATAACCGAGAGTGCAGGAGGAAGTAAGAAGCAGAATATGGGTCGAACTCAATCATAGTTTTCGAGTGGAGGGTGGTCTAGTGGAGCTAGTAATGTGAATTGTTTCAGGTGTGGGAAGCCGGGACATAGGAGGTTTGAGTGTAGGGTAAATTTGGGCAAGTAGGGGAGTGGCAATGGAAATGGAGGTTATGGGAATGAAAACCAAAGGAACTACCAAACTCTAGTACATAGTGTAGGGAGAAATAGAAATCCAGGGCAATGGAGTACCCAGAGAAGCTACAATAATAGGCAAGGTAAAGGAGTTAATCAGAGTAATGGTGGAAAGACATTTGGAACAGCTAGTACAGTGCAAGGGAATGGGGAGAAAGATAACAAGTATTTATTGAGAGGATTAGAGTCTTATCATCATTTACTTAAGTATTTAAGTTGTTAGTAGTTTTAATAAAGTAGTAGTAGTTCCGAAACTTCGGGACGAAGTTTATTTTTAGAGGGGGTAGAATGTGACACCTCATGTTTTAAGTTTATTTTGTGATACATTTTCATGTTTTGAGTTAGTTTTGTGATACATTTTGATAAGTATGATATGGTTTTATAATGATTAAGTAAGTTAATTATGTTGCAATGATCACGAGTTGGAATAAGGCTCAGTTGTGCGGATGTTTATAAATGTTGTTGTTGTAGTGGTTATGGGCGAACTTCGGGATGAAGTTCATTTTCAGTGGGGAAGACTGTAATACCCCGTAATTTAATAATAATAATTTATAATGATAATTTATGTAATTTAAATAATTAAGGGCATTTCTAATAATAATTGCGAATAAGACGTTAATTGAATAATAAAGTCAATTAAGCCTTGGGCCGTGTGTTATGAATAAATGGGTCGATTTTATTAGGCCTATTATGAGTATTGGTCGGGATTTAAAGAGGAATTTAATAATAATAATAATAATAATAATAATAATAATAATAATAATAATAATAATAATAATAATAATAATAATAATAATAATAATAATAATAATAATAATAATAATAATAATAATAATAATAACAACAATAACAACAACAATAACAACAACAATAATAATAATAATAATAATAATAATAATAATAAAAATAATAATAATAATAATAATAATAATGGTA
The DNA here is from genome assembly GCF_048544455.1 of Silene latifolia. Classification (NCBI taxonomy): domain Eukaryota; kingdom Viridiplantae; phylum Streptophyta; class Magnoliopsida; order Caryophyllales; family Caryophyllaceae; genus Silene; species Silene latifolia. The sequence goes on from NC_133531.1 coordinate 78,561,490, forward strand.
AATCCTATAATAATTAGAAAAGGCAATAGTTTCCTAATTGACATCATATACTCCCTAAACCTAGACTATAAATACATAATAAATCTGAAAAGTAATTCATAAAAGTAAAGGAAGGATATTTAGAAGACGGAAGAGCAATTGGCGATAAAAAGGTAAGATCGTCTTAAATAATTCAACTCGTATTTTATTTACATTGAACCATATAACATGATCATCGTATAACACCTAATAGACCACCATAGGACTCGTAAACTTGACCTAGGACGACCTTGGACTACCGTGACTCTGACATGACCCTTCATTGGCCGCCGTTGGCTGTTCTAGGTGGTTTTTTTTGGGCGGTTTATGGTGGCGGGTTTAAGCTATGCGGGTTTGAAGCAAAGGGACTCGAACCCCAGATTGACCCACCAACTGGACGAGTCTTAACTTGGGCATGGTGGGGTTGTGATATAGGGGAGTAGTTGACCACGGTGGAGGCGTCGGGGTCGTGGCAGGTGGCGGTTAATGATGGTGGTGGCGGAAAATTAGGGGAAAGGATGCGACCGTCTTAAGACGAATACCGTAGCCGCGTTTGTGACTGTGACAGAGGGTGGATGGTACCGTTGGAACCGTCGTGGACCAGGGGTGGCCATGGTGGTGGTCGGTGAAGGTTTGGGGGCTGATGTTGGTCGTGGTGTGGTGTTTTAACCACGGTGGTCGAGTCTCGAAAAACAGGGGATCTACCCTTGTTTTGGGGGCTGTTTTCGGGGGAGTTTGTGGTGGTTGTTCTGGTCTTACTTAAGGTGTGTTGGGTGGCTCTTGTCGAGGGTTGAGTGGAGAGTTAGGTGGTGGTTATAGGTGGCAGGTTAGGTGGTGTTCGGTGGTATTTGTGGTCGGGTTTTCGTGGGTGTGTCGAGTAGTAGTTGTTGTTGTTATGGGTGTTGTCGGGGAGGGATTGCTAGGGCGTACTGTCGTGGTGTTTGTGCGGGGTTGCTGAGGACGGTCAAGGTTGGGTAGAGCAGGTGGTGGTGGTGTCTCTCGGTGGTGGTGTTAGTCGGGCTTGGTGGTATCGGGTTTGGGTTGTTTTATGCGGGTTTTGGGGGTTGGTTCGTGGGGTCTTTGACATTTAAGACGGGTTTTGTTTTTAGTTTGAGTCGGGTTTAATTTAATTAATTAAATAGTAGTTGATGAGTCGGGTTTTCAAGATGGGTTTGTTTAGGTTTGTTTAATTCTTGAAGCGGGTTTTGAATATCGTAATAATTAATAATAATAAGTAAATAACATAAATATTGAATTATAAATAATGTATAAATAATTAATGTTGAATAAATAATTTGTTATTGTTTAGGTGACGGTTTTGAAGTGGAATATTTCTTAGTACCTTATTGGATTGATATTTGGGAGTATTTGCTGAAGAGGTAGGATAACGATTCTACTGGACCTATTAATTGTGTATCTTCTCATTTAATTGGGTGCTGTGTTAATTGAATTGAACTGCTTTGGATAATTGGATTATAATATCCTGTATATTGTGATTGGAAGGGTTGTATTGGATATTCTTGAGACGGTGTGATAGGTAGCCATTGTTGTTGCTACTGTTGGTTGATAATGGGTTCGATATCAGGTTTAGCCTGGCTGAGGTAGACATCATGGTAAGAGCCTTCGGGTGATGTGATATAAACTTACTGGCTGAGGTAGACATCATGGTAAGAGCCTTCGGGTGATGTATTATAAACTTACTAGTTTAGGACCCGTGCAAAGTTGCACGGGCGTGTATAGAATTGTATATATAAATTTTTTCGTAAATTCTTAGATTTACAACATTGTTTTGGTTTCTTATTTGAGGTAATTGATTTCTCATATGTTACATGAAAATTATATACTTGACAATTACAATTACAAATACAATACTTCTATAACAGTATAATCTATATATTTAAGTTATAGTATTTTTTTTTTTTTCAAAATAACATTAGTATTAAGAGAGTATTAATCGTAAAAGAATAGTTACACTCTTGTTGTATATCATGCTTACACCCGTCGTATCTCATATATTTGATTAAAGCATGCATATGCTGATATGCCGACATGTTTACACCTACGTTAAAATATGTTAATAATTTCAAATGTCGACAAATTTTACCATATAGGATAAGTTTTGAAATGTTGACACAAAAATTAAAATTGAAATGAGGACAAAATAAAAAGTAGAATTACGAATTAAGTCAAAACAATATCAGTTAACGTATACACTTGAAAACTTGGCATAAAAGGAAAGAACGCTTATGAGTTACACATTATGATATCTCTATAAATTATTGTCTATTTGATATACTAATCAGTATATGTAAATTACCATACTAAAACCTCTTTGAGCTTTTGAAATTATTTTACGACCCGTTAATCGCGAAACATATTTGGTCTCTATGTCCCATAACATTACTCGTGTCTCATATCTTTTGATGCACACATTCAAAAGCACAAAAATGATTATACATCCAGTTGTACCATAAGTATTGTGCAACCAATGGATAAGAATCCGAGTTTATATGTATTTTGTCTGAGCTAATTCAAAGTTCATGTTTTTAATGTGTAAATGGATGAGATCAATACTTTCTAATAAAGCTCATATTATTTAATAAAAAGCTCATATACTTTATCACAAAGCTCAGATTCTACACCGTACAACATATACAACTGGTTGTATAATCCATGAATTGATTCAAAAGTCATAAACTAAGTTGAATTTATTTTTTAGTTTCAAGGTATTCAATAATTGACTGGTAGAAATTGATACAAAATCAATTTGAAAATCAATTTGAGGTTCATTTTTGTTAACATGGTGGGCTTATTTCATAGTCAATATTAGTCGTGTATGAGTTAGTAGATATAAATTTGATGATCATTGTGGGCTATTTGATTAGTGGGCTAATGGATTTTAGTAAAATTATGTTTAGTATGAGGTGAGTATTTAGGCGGGAAATTAAAAAAGATGTTTATGGTTTGTGTTTTATTATGGGTGTTGATTTTCGCAGTACACATTTTACTCATGTAGTACACACTTGACCATTATACCCTTCTCATTTCCTCTATCATTTTCTCTCTCATTAGACAAAAAAAATCAAGAAAACCAAAAGCAAAACAAATTTCACGTAACTACACCTTACACCACCACCACCACCACCACCACCACCACCACCACCTTTGATAACCAAACCCCTTTATGCCATATTCACCGCCGATCAGCAGGCCACCGCCGTCTGACGATCAGTAGACCTATCGATACCGTAGACGGTAGTACGGTACACTAGTCAGTTTACTAACCAATACGCCCATGCCCTTCCCTCACCCTCCTCTTCACAAGCGGCCTGACCCTCCTCTGCCGCCTTGTTGTCGGCGTCGTCGAACCTTCTTTCCGACGACTAACCACCTGCCACCTTTCCCCGATTTCACCCAAATTAATTTGAACAACAAACCCTAAATTAATTTAAGTTAATATCAAAATTGTAAACTAAACATCAATTTAATTAATTATAATACGATTATTACCGAATTATATACTTGTTCTACGCTCAAATTATAATTATTATTCGAAGAAATTTGCGTGTATTTTGGGAGGATGAAGAAAATTAGGTTTGGTATTGTTTTAGTTTTTTTTGTTAGGGGTAGGCAAATGGAAAATTAGATACAAAAAGTACTGAAATGAGTAAAAAGTGTACTGCGAAAATAAATTACGTTTATTATTTATAAGAAATAAGAAATAAGAAATTGGTCACTTTTATCAATGTAAGTAGAATGTAGACTGGTAAAAGCGACCAATTTATAAGAAATAGTGAACATTTTGTGTAAAAATGATTGTTTTTTTTAAGTAGTCACTGTTAATAAGAAAATAGTGGTATCTTTTAATATCAAAAGCTAAATTTTTACCATAAAATGGTCACTTTTATGTGGTCCCACCATATTAGGATATCGTACCATAGTATAATTTGTGATTGAGAATTAGGCCCTTGACACTCTAGAGTGTATTGAGACCTTATTCATGTTCGCTAATGTTAAATATACATCCAATCAAAGCTCTTTAATGCATATCCTTTAATCCTTTATTAATGTTTAAACAATGTAAACCTACTCATAATCTAATTTCATTCGTATAAATTGCATTAACTAATAAAAAAATTTGAGGGAGATCGGAGATAGTCTCTAAATAAGTTATTGATATAACATTGTACTTATTTATTCGTTTTCATGACCATTATATAATTATATTATTAATCATGACTTTAAACGACTATTTAACTTTGTAAATATTCTTATAATAAGTGTACTCATTTTATTTCTAACCATGTCTTCATTCCGTGGTACTGTTTTGTATTATAATTATAAAATAAGCTCATAATAAATTTATTGTGAGACCTTCTCTAAAGACATTTACCCAATGCTTCTCAAATCCAATTTGTTAGTTGTTAGATTATTCAATTTACTCGTGCAAGAAAAGGGGAGATGCTATAATAACATGATAATCGAAAATCGGCAACAAAACAATAAGTTCATAGTAAAAAAATTAATCAATAAAATAATATGGCAATTGTTATTATTTTATTAATTAGTATAGATAGTTAAATTGAAAGTTATGAACACTTCAACATAACTGGCCACTTTAACAAATAGCTATTCACACCAGTTTAAAAATGTAAAAGGAATGATTTTGAGACTAACGATTATCTAAATTGCATGATTAAACAATATTGTCTAATCGAGTAAAAGCATGATGCTTGAAAAATTTAAATTCTTGCCAAACAATTGTATATACTATATAGGATATGAAAATTATTTAAAAAAACCACAAAATTCTAAACTAATTATGATATTATGGATTCCTTAGAATATAGAGAAGTTAGTAAAAATAACAATAAAATATAGTGGTATAAATCTTATGCTAACATAAAAGAAATTTTATATATTGGGCTATTTAGTTAGTGGGCCTATTTTTAAGGAATCCTAAAATCTATGGTAAGTGTGGAAATGAGGTTTTGGAGGGAAAAAAATATGTTATGGTTGTTGTTTTATTATTTTATATAGATTGGCAGACACCGTTTAATACCTTCGTGGTGGTGTATTGGGAGAATAGTTGATTTGACATTTGTGTTTGAATCTTTGTACTATTTATATTATCTGTCTTGAGATTGTTATCCTACTCAACCTCGTGGTTGACAGTGTATTCGTGAACACCTGTGATGAACCATAATGGGGAGCAGATTTGACAGGTACTAAAGATGAGCTGACTTGGGAGCTTATGGGAATGCGTGAGAATTTGGCCAGTCTACCTAGAAGTCTAGACCACGTAGATTATTAGATCACTTTATTTATTTCCACTGCGAGTTGTACTTTAAATTATATTAAGTTTTAGTTGGTGAATTTGTAATAAACATGTAATCGTTAAAGTTTTATTTAAAGTACTTTGGTGAGTTGAACTTGTTATTCACTACCTCGGGAAACCGAGATGGCAACAGTCCTATTTATTTGGGAATGTCTAGCTAAAGACTCCTAAATAAATGGGGGTGTTATAGTTGGGCACACTAAGATAGAATAAAGAATCTCAAAAACGATGGGTTCAAGCCAAATTTTGGTATAATCACTGCATTATACAGAGTATTATGTATGAAATGCAAACTTCACCTGGGATATCGAGTATTTCTTTTATAAAACAACTTGATAGTGATGAGAGATATCACATATTCATTCCCACAATCTTACCCCGAGGGATTAATGCTAGGTCCTTGGAATAACATGCGAATTTGTGATTATCTGGTGGATCTAGAGTTTGTTTACTAAGCCAACTTGTTATTGCTGAAAGTGTAACGTCTCTTTTAAAATCTGAGTCACTAACAATGTATCCTCTTATTTTATTCAAACGTCAACGTTAAAGAGATAGTTAATATAACCACATTCATTGTGTTCAGTTTTAGTGGAAGTTGATAATCCAATCTTCAATAAAAACAGCCACAAATTAAATGCGAAAAACTACAGTTTCACATTGTTCAAGCATAAAATAAATTAAAAAGTAAGGGTATAAAGCTTAAATACACAAATAAACTTAGTCTATCTATAATTAGTTTCCCCCAGTCTGATCATTTGTTTACGAATGAAACAATACTTTGTTTAATTTGTGCATTTTAAGTGCAGATTTCAAGTAAAAGTAACCCAACGACTGACTCGAGAGAGTAATAAATTTCAATAAGTTGAACAATTTATTACAATATGTATTATAAACGTCGCGTGTGTAACATCCCGTTTGGTGGGTGATCTTGCTTGGTGGATTGTCTTGATATTGGATTTGCTAGTAAATAATATGTTAGTGAGATGGAGCCATGTGTGGCGTTTGTGGATGGTATTCGGTAGTGTATGGAGTTAGTGTCGAGAGGCTATAATGTAGTTGATACGATATCATGAGCCATGTTGTGAAGGTAGGCATAGTTGGTGGATTTAGTGTTAGGAGTTCATTTTTTATAGGTTAGGTTTGAACTTCGGAGACGAAGTTCATTTTTAAGGAGGGAAGACTGTAATACCTCATATTTATGAGTTGTTGGGTACTCTATCGAGTAAGCTAGTTTTGCATTGTGGAGTGTGTTCTACCTGATGGGTACTCGATCAAGTAAGGTTAACTCGATCGAGTAGGCGGTATTCGATCGAGTACTTAGTTACTCGATCGAGTAAGTCGGGTTATACGTGTTTTTGGCCGGGTTTGATAGCAACGCGTGAAAGTTATATAAAGTGGAATCGTCAGTTTCTTATATCTTTTTACTGTACTCAAAACCTTTTTACAAAAGAAAACAAAGTTACGTAAGTTCTCTTCTCGCATTTGCTATCAAATACAAGGGTTAGAGTCGTCGAATTTCAGAGTTCTTTATATCGTTGAGATCGTCGTATTTTGGGTAAGATCCTAGTACAGTTTTTATGTTGTTTCGTTAACTTTGGTTTAAACCATAATTGGGTGATTTGGGGATTTTGGGAGTATTATTCGTATTAGATTGTGATTGCATGATTATGTGTTGATAGGAAATGATTTCGTAGAGAAGCGCTTTTGATCTGATGTTGTATTGATTGTGGTGATTGCATTCAGGTAGGGTTTCCTACTCAGTTATTGAATACATGTTTATGAGATGGTTGTTGGTTTTTGGCATTTGATTATATCGTAATTGATTTGGTATTGTTGATATTGTAATTGGTTGTGGTTGTTTGTCTGTGGTTCGCGAGGTGCACCCTCGGCTGAGTGGAGTCACTTGCGGGAGTAGCTTCACGCCCTTGATTCGCCCCTTGTGGAACCCGCCACAAGAGGGGATTTGCATATTAAGGAACATGGGTTTTCACTCGGTAAAGATGAGCGAGGCTAGGTGGGAAAGGCTGCGGTCCCCCACTGGTGGAGTGTATTACTGGTTGCGACTAGTAATCTGGCAGTGCTAGACCTTCAGGCTAGCTAGGTGATTGGTGATGTGATGGTGTTGGAGAATTGTGTCTGTGTGTTGTTGTATTATCTTATATTGTGTATGCAGTAACTGACCCCGTTTAATTGTTATAAAAACTGTGGTGATCCATTTGCGAGATGGTGAGCAGTTATTGAGCAAATATGGTTTGGATGCACGAGGGATTAGCTGGGCATGAGTCACCACGAGTCACTAGGAGTCTTCCGCTGTTGTGTCGAACATTTATTTACTTAGTTGGTTTGGTTTTTGGAACAGTTGTATCGTACTCTTATCAGTTTGGTTTTGGCATGTAATCACTTTAAACTTATTACTTAAAGTACGTTCTTTTATGGTCTATTTGATATTCATTGACCCGGGCAATCGAGAGAGTAACACTCTCATGCGTGCATTGCACGGGTCACAAAACTAGTTTATAAATTATTTATTATTTAAGCTTTCTTACTCATATCAACAATGAAGGTTCATGATTCTTCACATGGTATCAGTCGCTCAAGTTGATGATCTGATTTCTTCGACATTAATTCGCCCGCATTATTTTGCTGGTGTTTCTCCTCCTCTGTAATACTCGCATATTTGTGTAGTGCACATGGCCGAGTACATCTGAGTATTCCACCGAGTACAACTGAGTACTCGACCGAGCGTAGGTCTACTCGACCGAGTAGACCATGTGAAGTTCATATCAGCTTCTGGAATAAGTTACTCGACTGAGTGGCTGGTTCACTCGACCAAGTGGCGCCACACTCGACCGAGTAAACTGAGCACTCGACGGAGTGACCCGTCACTGCCACTAATAAAGCATGTAAGCCTTATGAATGGGTCTTATCCTTTAAACTCTTTTTCAGATTTTCTTCCACTCATTTCCCTCAGCAAACCTTCTCCTCTTACCTCTCAAAATCCCACAAAACACTCTGTAAACTCCTCTATCAAAAATTCAAGATCTACAACTATTGGTGAAGAATTAACAAGAATAAAACACTTTCCCTTGTTCCTTATCACTTAGTGAGTGACATACTACCTTTAACCTTTGATTTGGACACTTTAATTTAAGACTCAAACCCTAGAATTTGGGGGATTTTGGTGGGAGAATTAATTAGTAATCATTATGGGGAATATATGTATTTAAGTGTAACACCCCCATTTAATCAGGAGCCTTTAGCTAGCCTCCCAAGTAAATGAGAGCGTTACCATCTCGGTTTCCCGAGGTAGTGAATAACAAGTTCAACTCACCAAAGTACTTTAAATAAAACTTTAACGATTACATGTTTATTACAAATTAACCAACTAAAACTTAATATAATATAAAGTACAACTCGCAGCGGAAATAAATACAGTGATCTAATAATCTACGTGGTCTAGACTTCTAGGTAGACTGGCCAAATTCTCACGCATTCCCATAAAGCTCCCAAGTCAGCTAATCTTTAGTACCTGTCAAATCTGCTCCCCATTATGGTTCATCACAGGTGTTCACGAATACACTGTCAACCACGAGGTTTATTCCAACCACGAGGTTTAGTAGGAATAACTAACAACAGTAGATAACAATATGAATATGCATGATATGACTTAATAGATCCATTCAGCCGAGTTCATCACTCGCAACACTATTTATCCCGCCAATCTCTGGCTGGGGCGGCCTCAACCCGAAGGTGAGAAAACACACTACATTACTATAAAGTAATGTCTGCCTCAACACACAGTTGATAAATATCCACCTGACGGTCTGCAGAACCAGCCTGGGGCCTCCCTCGAGAATTCACAATTATAATCGTCTACCAGAATAAATATGATAACCACTATACATTGCTATAAGTAATGTCTGCCAGAATAAATCTGATAATTAATGTAAATGTCATGCTTATATGAATCCAACAATAAATAATAATAATCAACCGGATATAATCCACAATAATCAACCATAACGATAACCTAGCCAGAACACGTCTGATAATTAATTCAAATGCTAACCAAGCTCAATAATAATTCACATATTCCACACCACAATAACAATCAAGCCAAATATTAACAAGTATACTTCCAGCCACAAATATTCATGTGAAATATAATAATAACAGCCAGTTGAGTAGTTATCCTACCTTTTGAGCAAATCCAATTAACGCAGCTTAATCCGATTTAAAAGAATTCCTTCAACGAAACCGTCACCTAACAAATAATAATTATAATTATAATTACTAATTAACTTAATAATATAAATAATTAAACTAATTAAATTAATTAGATTATTACGTCAATCCTATTTATTAAAGCAACAACCACAGAGCCTATGTGTCGCTCTGTGGTTGAAAGTCAACAATTCAAAGTTCTCTTTGGTTTTCCTAAATATAAGGAACCACGTTGAGTGTGACAATTAATTACTAATCCATCAATAATTACAACTACAACAGAAGTTTTTGGTTTTGGTTTTGTTGAATGTATTTAAAAAAAATTGCCTAAAAATATGACGATTAAAATGCAAATAAAAATGAAAAAATGCTTAAAAAACAAATTAATTAAACACAAGAATATTTGCTTAGAAAAAAAATCAGGGATGCCTTTCAATACTAATAAAAGGAAACGATCTGCAAAAATTAAAGAGGTGAAAGAGAAAAATGATTTAAAATATGTGAAAATATAACTTATAATAGACAAAAATAATTTAAAAAAAAAAAAAAATACAACTTTAGAAAAATGTGAAAATTATACTGCATGCAAAGAAAAAAAAAGGAATGAAATCGAAAAACTTAACCATCAATTTGTACGCCTTCAATTTCAAAATGAATGATTGTTTTGAGAACAGATCTACATTGAGACACTTCTAAAATTCAATTTCCGATATTCCATAGTGTTTGTGGAGAGGGGCGGATGTGAGAGAAAAGTGAGAGAGGGAAGTGAGGTAGGAGTGGCGGACGTTTGAAATGTTTGAAATGTTGTGGCAGTAGAGTTCCTTTGTGAGGGAGTATGAGTATTGGGAGTTTGGGTGTAGTATATGACTTATGAGTATATCTAACAAGTAACAATAATATTGGTCAAAGTATTCCATTTTGGGCACCCATTTTGGTACGTGCGAGAGCCAGAGAGGGAAATGGCATGTTACAAATTTTGGGCTAACCCATTTTAATTCGTTTCGGATCAACTAAATATTTTAATTTGGCTCATACGGTAAATTCGCAAATATATTAAAATGTAAAATAACAATTTGTGTATTTTGTGAGTCAAACATTTAATTCACATTTTTTAGATTAGATATAATGAAATAGATTAGGTTTATCTAAATCTGTCAAACTGGTCAAACAAACCAGTTATAAATTCGGTCATTATTTTGACACCCTCATTTATCGCGGAAAAGTAAACACGTAATTCTAGAATAAAACTGCATGGATATGTTTGTAATAGGTTCAATTGGGTAAAAACCTATAATTTTAAAACCTGAACCTGTTATAAAGATATCCAAATTGGAAGGTGTCAAACATACAAGGTCTAACTAGAAGTTTCATAACATAACCATCGCTAAAGTCGCGAATAGCAAATTATACAACCAATGTAAAGAGGGAGACATATGTCCCTAAAATGTATGTGACATAAAAAGTGTTTAAGGGTCACCATAAAATAAAGCCAATCTAGGTCCCAAGGTTACTTTGCTCGCTAGCTCGTCCATGTACCCCATATATGCATCACCTACCTGTCATTCGCATTTTATACAAATACGAAAGCCACATCAGTGGGGAGTAACTCGAGTTCTCCCACCACGAAATGTCATAATTAATATAACATGTAAACATAAGAATATGAATACGAATCACACACTGCCTTAGCATATAGATGCTAGACAATCGTGCTTATCATGTGAACAACAATATAACGCCACATAGTCCTAGCATGTGAATACTAGACCGACTCATACTACACTATCATGTGAATCACATAACATCCAGGAATCCAAACTCTATCAACCATAGCCGGCTTGCATCTCACCTTCTATGATTCATAGAATCATCAAACAAGAAAGGGCAATATATCAAAGACAGGCATAAGTTCTTAGTCCCGTCAATAGTCACTCAGAACTCGAGTCTATACCACGAGGTAGGGAAGGTAATCGAACCGGTATCTTGGCTCGAGGTTCTATCAAAACATGGCCAAGACACAACACAACCCTAGCCTAAAATCACTGAGACCTAGACATGCGGATACACACCACCGCACCCAAGACCCACAATTGTATAAAACCATGTGAGTACCCTAAGGAGTCCACCAAAGGGTTGGCTAGTACTTAAGCTGACCACTTACTCTCAAAATAAGTAACGAGGTCATGCCCCAACTTGGATATAAACCCATCAAGTCAGGAACACAGAGGCTATTAAGCAGTGAACATACACTCGTCAAAGACTATAATGACCTATCTATGATGAAGGCCGAAATACTCACCTAGGACCTAGTCCCACTAGTCCCTGACTTGAATACTTTAGCCCACACCACACAAGACAAGTAGGATACCCAATTCAGGTGACAATCCAACACTATCTCCATTATCAATAATAATCCAAATTCTAGCTAACCGTTAATTTCATAATTCATGAGAACAAGCTAAAATGGCAAAGAGGCAATAAGACTGAAGTATAAGGCAACCAATTCATCCAACAACCAACATGTGAAATGATAACCACAAATATTAAGGCATCAACATAAAACATCCAATCTCACCTCAAAGACAAACCCTCGACCCGAGTCCCGCGACGGGTCATCGGTTAAATCGAGGTCGACGGTTTAAACCTAGTTTGACCAAACTCGTTCGGTCAATCCGGCCCATCTCGAGTCTTTGCCTACTTTGGCCCAAATCATAAAATTTATCACAATATAATTCTCATGCTATTTCTAATTTCTATCATGTGAAAAACGAAAGTAACACATTATCAATCACCTAAACACTTAACAAACAACAGGCACAACATTAACTACTAATGTGACATTAATTCGTCGAGTAACTCGGAATAGTTACCTTACGCTAGCAAAGAGACAAGTAATAACTTGAGAAAGCTTCTAAAACCCAAAATTACTCTTCATCTTCAACCACATATGAGCCACCTAAAATAATTATGTGAAAGGACGATATTAACGAATTATCTTTATATAAAATATGAGACGGAAATTAATTTAATTATATTTTAAATAAACCAAACTAGCGTAAAAACAAATTATAGACACGGCTCTAAAATTATTATGACAACCTCAAACTCGGCCTAACCACCAACTACACATGGCCTCAAACTCGTGACTTAGCTAGGCCACGGCCAGGCCACAGCTAGGCCACTGGGAGTCCGACACGACCACCACCCGACTACCCATAGCCACCCTTCACCCTACTTCATAACTTGACCCAAAAATCAGTCCAAAACAGAACCCAAAAGATGCCTAAGTTCGACCCCAACTCCAGTCCTCAAATACAAAGTGAAAACCCACGATGACAGCTCTCGTCCCTGCCCAAAACAGAGTACCAATCGTCCCCTTAAGATTCCATTCTCGCGCCTAAAAACAGTCCTAGCTGAGCCAACTAAGTCAGCATTTAAAACGGTTTTAGAGCGGAAATCCACAAGTATAAAGCAACTCAAAAACAGACCCTAAAGACTACAAAAATCGCCCCAACACAGAGTCCAAATTAGTCCAAAACAACCCCTACATGTCAGTATACACCGTCTCAACTATAAAACACACCAATTATCACCCAAAACAATCCATACATGTCAGCATACACCGTCTTAAATATACCACTTACTAGCTAGCATCCCAAATGATCCCTAGAGGTCAGTATACACCGTCTCAATCATCTCCACATATCAGTATACACCGTCTCAACTATACAACTGACTAATTAACATCCATAAGGATCCCTATACATAATTATACACCGTCTTAATTATAAAAAGACTAACCAAAGATTCGAAATAAACATATTTTACAAGTAATATTGAGTAACCTATCATTGTTACCTTTTTCCGATTGAACTTATCATTTATGACTAACAAATCTTCTACCAGACCGTCTATCTCAGCACCTACAACCGTCTTATAATAAATAAAGCTGAAAATATAAATGGGTTTGTAAAAATACGTAACGAAAATGAATTTTACTTACAACGGATTGATGAAACGATGGGAGCAAAGAATATGGAACGAAAATCATTGATAACGGATGACAAACGGAGTGGCAGGATCAATTTAAAATAAAAAAAATCAAACGAGAACGAAAAGAAGAAAAAGGAAGGAGAAGAAAGAATCTGCGTGAGAAATGAGGGAGCAATGACTTGCCACTCGCTATTTATTATACGACGTTTCTTCGTCGTTAAGAAACTTCGATCGTTATTAAAACCGTTTCGAGTTAAATTTAACCGGTTTAAGTAAAAGTTTCAGTAATAAAACGGAATCAATAATAAATAAATTTAATGAGTTAAAATAAAATAAACTCAGTTAGTTAACGTAAATAATACAATATCAGCTTGAATCGGAATTATTAGCGATTTTTTTACAAAATTAACGGATATTAATAAAAATTGCTAATTTAGTGAAATAAGCTCAAAATAGCTAATTGGACGGTTTTGTTCCCAAAATCCATCTCGGGTTCACTTAAAACAACTTTCATAAGGACTCGTAAAGAAACGGAAATTATTAAATAAATAAACTCGAACTAATTTCAATAAACTCGAACTAACTTTAAATAAACTTATTAATGATTATTAAAATTAACGTATCGAATTATGATGAAATTAATTAATTAGCTAAGCATATATATATAAATCGTTAAATGATGTAATTAAATTCAAAATAGCAATTAAAAGAATTTTATCCAACTTAATAAAATACGGGGTGTTACAATCACCCCATCTTTTAAAAAGTTTCGTCCTCGAAACTTGAAAGTATAAATGAAAGGTTATAAAAATAAAACTGAAATTGGAATCGGTAACCAAAACATTTAAAAGGTCAATTATCTCGTAAGAATCAAAATTCTTTCAAAAGTTTCAAATAAAATTTTCCGACAGAACCAGATTCTCATCAAAGGAACGGAAGTGCTCTCGTTGCGCATTCAAGAACATCACATTCCAAATCAAAGATAAGGTCAAAAAGCAAATTATTTGTATAAATCGAAAATCAAAATACTTTCAGAAACATTAATGAAAAGTTTTCAAAAGTATAAGTCTCATTCATGGAACGAAATTGCTCTTGTTGTGCACACAAGAACGCTAACCTTCCAAGTCAAAGACAAATTTAAAACCGAAAATCACTCGTCGACAAGAGTAGAACAAGTTATTAAACGTTTCTAATAACGAGTTCTAACATCCGATCAACGTTAAAATCAAAAGAAAAGGTAATCTACTCAAATTTTCTTTTGCAAAAAAGCCAAAATAGAAATAAAGGTTTCACTTTTAAACTAAAAGGGGAGTTAAATTCCTGAAATATAATATTAAACTTTATCAAAGAAATCATGATTAGATCAAAGTGAATAGAAATTGGATAAAATTTACAAAAATCTCATGTTTAGCAACTCAAAACCATGATAAAGAAGTCTATACTCAAAGAACAATTAGAGAATTAAATCGAATTTTCATTTTTCCAAATCTTTACAAGTAGGGAAAATTTTGTAATAGTAACATAAATTTTTAACAACAAACCAAAAATGGTAGCTTGAAATATTTCGAAATTGTGCGAAATGAAAAGTAAGTTAGACATCATAGATACAAGTATGCTAAGAGGATTCAAACTTAACTAATCAAAAGAGCCACGATGAATTTCATAGGGTAAGAATTGAAGTCAAAATTACAAGGATGTCAAAGATAGAGTTTCACAAGATACGAGTGTCAAACTTAAAGGAGGAGCAAGATGAAGCGAGGAAATGAGGTATGAACGGTAACGCTTATGATCAAGGAGAAAGGGAAATTAGACAACAAGGAAACGCCAGATACTCAAATCTCAAACAACAATGTCATCACTCCACTAAGGAAACAAAGGGTAATAACCAGGTCAGGAAATGATAGGAAATTTAAAAAGGGATATATGAATATGTCAAGATGTGATACTAAAAGAGTCGAATCATAAAGATAACTAGTTACCAACCAGTAAGAGATATTAGAATTAGGAAGGTATTCAAGACAAGGAAATAACGAGTAAACTTTTATACTTAAGAATCAAATCCAACCAAGGTATGAACGAAAGGGAGGAAAACGATTAAAGGTATGAAAGAGGATTTTAAGGCTTAATCCATACGCTTCCTAAAACTTAAGGTTCTCTCTAACAAGGTCACGCCTATTATGGTATTGTACCTTCATGACAAAACGACCAAATCCCAAACAAGGGTCAAGGTAAAATAAACGCTCGCTTAAGGGGTGATAAATCGGTTAGATACTTCTTCCACCTATCTTATCACATATTAGGATCTCCCTAAATCAAATATACCACTCAAGTATAAAAGCATCTCTTTATCTCAAGCACTCGACACAACCTTAATGTTTTAAAAACCAAAGAATGAATTGACAAAGACTTCTCAACAAAGTTCTCAAGGAACAACTAACACCAAATCACATTCCCAAACTATACGGGATTGTTAACATCTAAAAATGGGTTTTCTTCCAAATTCATATTCTAAACTTATCTCATGTTTACTCCTAAGGCGACGACGCTCAACCTACTAAGCTTTCAAATCCCAAACATAAACAACAAAGCTAAGTTCTATAACTTTAGTAACATAGGCAACTCATTCCTAACACAAAGAATCCACCAATCGATTATACTCACTTTGTCAAGGAACTAGGTATAAGAATCACTAAGTATGTCTCATCACATTACCTAAGTCTTTCTAACATCACATCCTCTCAAAATCAGGGCTAAGGGTCAGACACAAACAATCTCCTCAAAAGTCGAATTTTCCAACCAAGGTCAACATTCCTCACAAGAAAGAGTACTATCTAATGGCGTTAAGGAAGGATAAGCAAAGAACAAAGGACAAGTTAGGAGTACAAGCGTAGCTTTTAAAGTAAAACAGAAGGGAGTTTAGAAGGAGGATAAGCACCAAGAGATTAAGAATAAGACGAGATACAAAAAGAACGAGAAACATCTTCAAGGAAGTAGAAGCATTCTTCAAAGGTTGAACAAATCTTCAATCCTCAAAGAATCGGCACTAAATCTTGATCTTCGTAAAATATAAGTGTCCTTTCAATGGAACGGAGATACTCTTGGCGATCACTCAAGAACATCAATATTCCAATTCAAAGACATAAAAATACATTTTTACACCAACAAATGATAAAACTAATTATCGGACGTCTCCAATAACAAGCTTTAACACTAATTGACGTTAAAACCGGTGAAAAACATTAAAATATTTTCAAAACCTTTAGTTCAATTTTTTTTTTTATAATAAGGGTAATAACTCCATTAGCTATAGATAAGCTCACGGTCATTGATCCAAGAACGCAACAATTATTAAATGACAATCAACAAACAGGTTAGTACCTAACAAAGAGCAAACACAAAGAGACTACAACATAAGGTCCTAAGTCTACCCATCTTACCCATCTCTCAAGTTTATTATTTTAAGGTCAAGTTATTTATATTGGGGTGCACAACCGTGCGTCGGGAGCAAATATGCTCTGATACCAACTTTGACACCCTCATTTATCGCGGAAAAGTAAACACGTAATTCTAGAATAAAACAGCATGGATATGTTTGTAATAGGTTCAATTGGGTAAAAACCTGTAATTTTAAAACCCGAACTCGTTATAAAGATATCCAAATTGGAAGGTGTCAAACATACAAGGTCTAACTAGAAGTTTCATAACATAACCATCGCTAAAGTCGCGAATAGCAAATTATACAACCAATGTAAAGAGGGAGACATATGTCCCTAAAATGTATGTGACATAAAAAGTGTTTAAGGGTCACCATAAAATAAAGCCAATCTAGGTCCCAAGGTTACTTTGCTCGCTAGCTCGTCCATGTACCCCATATATGCATCACCTACCGGTCATTCGCATTTTATACAAATACGAAAGCCACGGTCAAGTGGGGAGTAACTCCGAGTTCTCCACCCACGAAATGTCATAATTAATATAACATGTAAACATAAGAATATGAATACGAATCACACACTGCCTTAGCATATAGATGCTAGACAATCGTGCTTATCATGTGAACAACAATATAACGCCACATAGTCCTAGCATGTGAATACTAGACCGACTCATACTACACTATCATGTGAATCACATAACATCCAGGAATCCAAACTCTATCAACCATAGCCGCTTGCATTCACCTTCTATGATTCATAGAATCATCAAACAAGAAAGGGCAATATATCAAAGACAGCATAAGTTCTTAGTCCCGTCAATAGTCACTCAGAACTCGAGTCTATACCACGAGGTAGGGAAGGTAATCGAACCGGTATCTTGGCTCGAGGTTCTATCAAAACATGGCCAAGACACAACACAACCCTAGCCTAAAATCACAAGCAGACCTAGACATGCGGATACACACCACCGCACCCAAGACCCACAATTGTATAAAACCATGTGAGTACCCTAAGGAGTCCACCAAAGGGTTGGCTAGTACTTTTCGACCACTTACTCTCAAAATAAGTAACGAGGTCATGCCCCAACTTGGATATAAACCCACCAAGTCAGAACACAGAGGCTATTAAGCAAAGTGAACATACACTCGTCAAAGACTATAATGACCTATCTATGATGAAGGCCGAAATACTCACCTAGGACCTAGTCCCGCCTAGTCCCACTTGAATACTTTAGCCCACACCACACAAGACAAGTAGGATACCCAATTCAGGTGACAATCCAACAATATCTCCATTATCAATAATAATCCAAATTCCAGCTAACCGTTAATTTCATAATTCATGAGAACAAGCTAAAATGGCAAAGAGGCAATAAGACTGAAGTATAAGGCAGCCAATTCATCCAACAACCAACATGTGAAATGATAACCACAAATATTAAGGCATCAACATAAAACATCCAATCTCACCTCAAAGACAAACCCTTGAACCGAGTCCCGCGACGGGTCATCGGTTAAATCGAGGCTGACCGGTTTAAACCTAGTTTGACCAAACTCGTTCGGTCAATAACGGCCCATTTCGTAGTCTTTGCCTACTTTGGCCCAAATCATAAAATTTATCACAATATAATTCTCATGCTATTTCTAATTTCTATCATGTGAAAAACGAAAGTAACACATTATCAATCACCTAAACACTTAACAAACAACAGGCACAACATTAACTACTAATGTGACATTAATTCGTCGAGTAACTCGGAATAGTTACCTTACGCTAGCAAAGAGACAAGTAATAACTTGAGAAAGCTTCTAAAACCCAAAATTACTCTTCATCTTCAACCACATATGAGCCACCTAAAATAATTATGTGAAAGGACGATATTAACGAATTATCTTTATATAAAATATGAGACGAAAATTAATTTAATTATATTTTAAATAAACCAAACTAGCGTAAAAACAAATTATAGACACGGCTCTAAAATTATTATGACAACCTCAAACTCGGCCTAACCACCAACTACACATGGCCTCAAACTCGTGACTTAGCTAGGCCACGGCCAGCCACGCCTAGGCCACCGGGAGTCCGACACGACCACCACCCGACTACCCATAGCCACCCTTCACCCTACTTCATAACCTGACCCAAAAATCAGTCCAAAACAGAACCCAAAAGATGCCTAAGTTCGACCCCAACTCCAGTCCTTTAATACAAAGTGAAAACCCACGATGACAGCTCTCGTCCCTGCCCAAAACAGAGTACCAATCGTCCCCTTAAGACTCCATTCTCGCGCCTAAAAACAGTCCTAGCTGAGCCAACTAAGTCAGCATTTAAAACGGTTTTAGAGCGGAAATCCACAAGTATAAAGCAACTCAAAAACAGACCCTAAAGACTACAAAAATCGCCCCAACACAGAGTCCAAATTAGTCCAAAACAACCCCTACATGTCAAGATACACCGTCTCAACTATAAAACACACCCATTATCACCCAAAACAATCCATACATGTCAAAGATACACCGTCTTAAATA
Organism: Silene latifolia; assembly: GCF_048544455.1. Classification (NCBI taxonomy): domain Eukaryota; kingdom Viridiplantae; phylum Streptophyta; class Magnoliopsida; order Caryophyllales; family Caryophyllaceae; genus Silene; species Silene latifolia. The sequence goes on from NC_133531.1 coordinate 78,581,031, forward strand.
TACCACTTACTAGCTAGCATCCCAAATGATCCCTAGAGGTCAATATACACCGTCTCAATCATCTCCACATCAAGATACACCGTCTCAACTATACAACCGACTAATTAACATCCATAAGGATCCCTATATATAATTATACACCGTCTCAATTATAAAACAGACTAACCAAAGATTCGAAATAAACATATTTTACAAGTAATATTGAGTAACCTATCATTGTTACCTTTTTCCGATTGAACTAATCATTTATGACTAACAAATCTTCTACCGGCCCGTCTATCTCAAAGACCTACAACCGTCTTATAATAAATAAAGCTGAAAATATAAATGGGTTTGTAAAAATACGTAACGAAAATGAATTTTACTTACAACGGATTGACAGAACGATGGGGAGCAAAGAATATGGAACGAAAATCAATGATAACGGATGACAAACGGAGTGGCAGGATCAATTTAAAATCAAAAAAATCAAAACCGAACGAAAAGAAGAAAAAGGAAGGGAGAAGAAAGAATGTTGCGTGAGAAATGAGGGAGCAAACTTTTCACCTTGCTATTTATTATACGACGTTTCTTCGTCGTTAAGAAACTTCGATCGTTATTAAAACCGTTTCGAGTTAAATTTAACCGGTTTAAGTAAAAGTTTCAGTAATAAAACGGAATCAATAATAAATAAATTTAATGAGTGAAAATAAAATAAACTCAGCTAGTTAACGTAAATAATACAATATCAGCTTGAATCGGAATTATTAGCGATTTTTTTACAAAACTAACGGATATTAATAAAAATTGCTAATTTAGTGAAATAAGCTCAAAATAGCTAATTGGACGGTTTTGTTCCCAAAATCCATCTCGGGTTCACTTAAAACAACTTTCATAAGGACTCGTAAAGAAACGGAAATTATTAAATAAATAAACTCGAACTAATTTCAATAAACTCGAACTAACTTTAAATAAACTTATTAATGATTATTAAAATTAACGTATCGAATTATGATAAAATTAATTAATTAGCTAAGCATATATATATATATAAATCGTTAAATGATGTAATTAAATTCAAAATAGCAATTAAAAGAATTTTATCCAACTTAATAAAATACGGGGTGTTACAATTATGGGTTCGAGTAAAATATTTTGGATTTGTAAATTATAGATTTATATGGGTCCAGTCATTTTTTGTTTAAGTAAAATACGGGTCGGGTCATTTTTGTGTTTGTAATTCACTGGTTCAGTCATTTTAGGTACGGGTAAACAAGCCGGATCAATTTCGTGTTTATAAAGTACGAGTTTGTATAGGTTTCAGATCAGGTTATGCTCTGATGTTGTTGTTGTTTTATAGTTATTCTTAATTTTATAGTTATTTAGTTTTATATAGTGGGAAATTAGGAAGAATAATCATTTTTTTGTCTAATATATTTAATACTGTAACTCGACACGAATCTATTTTGGGTTTATCAGTTGTTACACGTATGTGACAAAAGGTGACTATATTTATATGGTAATTATTTGACTAACATTCATTTAGTAAAATTATGCTTTAAAACATATATAAGCAAGCTTTATTTCAAAATTAGATTATTCTTATTATTTTATATTTATTTTATTTATTTTAAATACAAATTTCAATACATTTACCCATTTCCTAATTTAATAACATCATATATAATGTCGGTTTTTTTAACCCGACCTAAGTAATCGGATAAAGTATCAGTTTTTTAAAGCGGCACGGTAACAAGATAAAAAAACTTATCATCACTTTTATATTATTTGATTATAACATGATCGGAAATAACAACCCGTGCAATTTGCACGGGTTTAAGACTAGTGAATAGTTAAATTCCCGTCTCCAAAACCACCTACATACTTATCAAACTCTCAATCCCTTCACACCATACGCGTCTCCAATATCCCCACCACTCACCACCATTCGCCATCACCGTGACACTTTTGACCCACGATGCAACAAGATCCCGGATCAACCCCAAAGAACCTCCTCCAAACACGACTCAAAAGCAGCCCCTAACACCAACAATAACTAACCCGCCAACCCCATACAACTCGCGGTTTGTCTCACCAAAACGCACCCAAACCGCCACCAGGCCACCCTTGAACCACCGCCACCTACTACACCACTCCACACCTTGCACCAAAGAACAACCACCTCACTGACCACTAACTCACGGCCTAGTGAACCCATCAACAATTCCTCTTCAACCCATCACAAGCCCTAGCCCGACACTCACCATCACTGTCCCTCACCACCTATGGCCGCCACCAGCCTCACAGATGCTCGTCGGTGGTTGTAGGAGTGACTCATCACCACGTCATCCCTCCTTCAACGTCCACGACCACCGCCACACAACACAGCAACAACAACCCCAACTCCCCTATTTTCGCGTGTTTCCAGCCACCACCGCCAAAAACACCACCCCTGACCACGGCTACCACCCACTAGCGTTGACTAACCACCCCGAGCCAACAGTGGTGGAGCTTCTTATGGGCGTGGCCACGGTGGTGGTAGTAGAAGCTGGGGGTTATCTTGCTTTAACTGTGGCAGTGTGGTCGACAAGAGACATGAGTGTACCAGTGCAGCGGGCAGGGGTTTTTAGAGGCAGTCACAGGGAAGTTTTTCTCAGGGTCCGTCGGAGAGTTATGCTAGTAATAGGCCGGTTGGGTCATAGAATAATCAGGGTGGTCAGAACAACAACGGTGGGGATAACCGCAATGGCGGTAATTCATATCAGAGACCGGCGACGAACAACAACCAAGGGTCGGCTGCCAAGCCATCTACTTCTGCTAGGCTGCTAGTACTGTCCAGGGAGATGGACAGAAGACCAGTGGTAAGTTCTTCATGATGGAGAAGAAAGCAGCTGAGGATGATGCTCACGTAATCACGGGTACTTTTCTTGTTAATGGAGTCTTTACCTTTGTTTTGTTTGATTCGGGGGCATCACAATCGTTTGTATCATCGAGTCATGCTAAGCTTTTGGGTTTAAGAGAGTATGAGTCTGTAAAAGAGGAAGTCTTTATACCGTCGGGCGAGTCTGTATCTTGTGGGAGGTTGTATAAGGGTGTATCTATGATAGTTGGGCAGGTTGACCTACCAGTGGACTTGTTAGAGTTTCCTTTGGATGTTTTTGAGATGATAGTTGGTATAGACTGGTGGGGTAAGTACAAGGCTAAAATAGACTGTCACCAAAAGAGAGTATCTTGAAGAGGTCCTAAGGGAGTTTGTGTGTCTTATCGTGGGTTTGTTGTCAAACCCAAAGTCAAGTTGATTGCAGCGGTGACATTGAAGTCTTATCTGAGGAAGGGGTGTCCGTTGATCTTATGCCATATGAGAGACCATAGTATATGGTGAGTCCGACGTTTGAGCAGATACCAGTGGTGGGAGAGTTTCTAGATGTTCTTCCAGATGAGATACCAGGTTTACCACCGAAGAGGGAGATAGATTTCAGCGTGGAGTTGAAACCAGGGACGGGACCAATCTCTAAGGCCCCGTACCGCATGGGTCCTAAGGAGTGGGAGGAGCTGAAGAAACAGATGGATGATTTGATTGATAGGGGATACATTAGACCTAGTATATCACCGTGGGGAGCACCAGTCTTGTTTGTGAAAAAGAAAGATGGGAGTGTGAGGTTGTGTATCGACTACAGAGAGCTGAACAGGGTTACCGTGAAGAACAAGTATCCTTTGCCAAGGATAGATGATTTGTTTGATCAGTTGAACATGGCAGCGGTCTTTTCTAAGATCGATTTGAGGTCGGGTTACCATCAGGTGAATATTCGGGAAGAGGACATACCGAAGACAGCTTTTACATCGAGGTATGGTCACTATGAGTATGTTGTGATGCCGTTTGGGTTATCTAATGCACCTGCAGTGTTTATGGACTTGATGAACCAGGTCTTCACTCAGGTTTTGGATCGGTTTGTGGTGGTCTTTATCGATGATATCTTAGTCTATTCTAAGACTAAGGAGGAGCATGAGAAGCACTTGAGGTTGGTGTTGCAGACTTTGCGTGAAAATCAGCTATATGCAAAGTTGTCTAAGTGTGAGTTTTGGCTCTAGGAAGTTGCCTTTATGGGGCATGTGATTTCAAAGAAGGGTGTAGCTGTGGATCCGGCCAAGATAGGTGCAGTTACTCGGTGGGAAGCACCGAAGAATGTGCCAGAGATAAGGAGTTTCTTAGGTTTGGCAGGGTACTACCGTCGGTTTGTGAAAGATTTTTCCAAGATAGCCAGACCTATAACAGCGTTGATGAGGAAAGAGAACAGGTTTCGTTGGGATGAAAGTTATGAGACGACGTTCCAAACATTAAAGGAGCGTTTGACCATAGCTCCAGTCTTAGCATTACCTGAAGGGTGTGAGAACTTTGAGGTATATACAGATGCCTCAAAGAATGGGTTGGGATGTGTGTTAATGCAGAATGGGATAGTGATTGCCTATGCTTCTAGGCAATTGAAACCTTATGAGGAGAACTATCCGACACATGATCTAGAGTTGGGTGCAGTTGTGTTTGCTCTCAAGATTTGGAGGCACTATCTTTATGGGGGCGACCTTTAAGGTGTTTTCAGACCACAAGAGTCTCAAGTACATCTTCACTCAAAAGGAGTTGAACATGAGACAGAGGAGGTGGATGGAGCTGATAGGGGATTATGACATGGATATTATATACCATGAAGGGAAGGCGAACGTGGTTGCAGATGTGCTGAGCAGAAAGAGTGTGCATTCTCTATGCAAAACTATGTCTTTGATGAGGTTGAGAGATGAGATGGGGAAGATGGGGATACATATGATACAGAAAGGGGATGCTAGAGGGGACTTGACAGTGGAGTCAGATCTTTATGATGATATTCGCAGGAAACAGGATTTGGATCCTAAGATAGGGGAGTGGAGAGCTGGAGTAGAGAAAGGGACAGTGTCTCGATTCTCTATTCATACCGATGGCATTGTGAGATTTGATGGCAGGTGGTGTGTTCCTGATGACGAGGAGTTGAAAAAGGTGATCATGACAGAGGCTAATTGCACACCATATTCGGTACATCTAGGATGTAACAAGGTGTATAAAGATTTGAAGAAGACTTTCTGGTGGCCTGGGATAAAGAAGGAAATAGCTGAGTTTGTGGCTCGATGTTTGACATGTCAGAGGGTAAAGGGAGAGCAGCGACGACCACAAGGTAAGATTCAGTCTCTTGAGGTACCTGAGTGAAAATGGGAGTCTATCTCCATGGATTTTATAGTGGGTTTGCCGAGGAGTCAACAGGGTAACAACATGATATGGGTGTTAGTTGACCGTTTGACTAAGACAGCTCATTTTGTGCCGATGAAAAATACTTGGACCAAGATACAGTTAGCTTTGGCTTATAGGAAGCATGTGGCTAGTTTGCATGGGGTTCCAAAGGATATAGTGTCAGATAAGGATGCGAGGTTCATATCACGGTTTTGGAAAGAGTTGCAGGAGTCGATGGGAACTACTTTGAAGATGAGTACAACTTTTCATCCTGCGATAGATGAGCAGACAGAGAGGACTATCAAAACTTTGGAGGATATGCTGCGAGCTTGTGTGATGGATTTTGGTGGTAGCTGGGAGGATAGATTGGACCTGATTGAGTTTTCTTATAACAACAGCTATCACGCGAGCATTGGGATGACACCGTTTGAGGCTTTGTATGGGAGGAGGTGTAGGAGTCTGATTTGTTGGGATGATAGAGCTTAGGTAGTAGTTTTAGGACCACAGATGGTGCAGGAGATGATAGAACAGGTTAAGCTGATCAGGCAAAAGATGAAAGCGGCCCAGGATCGACAAAAGAGTTATGCGGACTTACATCGTCGTGACATAGAATTTCAGGTTATGGACAATGTTCTTTTGAAAGTGTCTCCTATGCGTGGGGTCATGAGGTTTGGTAAGAAAGGGAAGCTGAGCCAGAAGTTTATCGGACCATATGAGATTTTGGATCGTGTGGGTGAGGTTGTTTACCGGTTAGGGTTGCCAGCGGCTTTGGATAGAGTACATAATGTGTTTTATGTGTCTCAGTTACGGAAGTATGTGAGCGTTCCTTCACATGTTTTAGCGGTAGAGAACATTGAGTTGGATGAGTCCTTGTCTTATCTTGAGGTACCAAAACATATTCTTGATCGCAAGGTTCGAAAAACTAGACATGGGGAAACGGTTCTGCTTAAGGTTCTTTGGTCTAACCATGAGGTTGAGGAGGCTACTTGGGAGGCGGAAGAGGCTATGAGGGAGCGGTATCTGTCTCTTTTTGATCAGGTATGTGTGGTTACGGAGACGTAACCATGTTTCTTTTAGGGGGGTAGGATATGGTCGCATAAGGTTTTTGTATGCTTTATGTTGGTTTTAGTACAGTTAGTAGTTGCTTTGAGTCGGTTTGAGTGTTGGTTGGGAGTTTTGTTTTGAGTTTTTGTTATGTTGTTGTGTTGGAGCAAAGATAGTATGTTTTGTTTTTGTGTATGGGTTGAAAATCGGGGACGAAGTTCTTTTTAAGGAAGGAAGACTGTAATAGTACGGTTTTCTATGTCTATGGGTACTCTATCGAGTGGGGCTTACTCTGTCGAGTAAGTATCTTTTACACAAAACAGTAGTTGAACTGATGGGTACTCGATCGAGTACGTGTGACACTCGATCGAGTAAGGGGCACTCGATCGAGTAAGTCACTTACTCGATCGAGTAAGTGCGTATTACGGGTTGTTTTAGCCGGGTTTTGTTAATAACGCGAGATGCGTCCTCAGTTGAGTGGAGTCACTTGCGGGAGTGGCTTCACGCCCTTGATTCGCCTTCTATGGATCCCGCCACATAAGGAATGTGCACATTTAGGAACTTGGGTTTATCGCTCGGATGAGATGAGCGAGGCTTAGGTGGGAACGGCTGCAGTCCCCCAATGACGTGTTGGAATATGTGTCCTCCGACAATAATGCGATCACAACTGTTGATCATGATGATCACATGTTTAAGTCTCATTTTAAAGAATACAATTGGGAAGTAATTTTCTTGTCAACCTGGTCCACACATATCGGTAATGATTGGCCGACTAGAGTTTGACATTATCGCGTGCATTTTACGGTGGTGATCGATTGATCCCCTTAGGTCATACCTAAAGGGTAACACTCTTAATTGAATATTTAATTGATCGTATGACGATACGGGTTAATTAAATTACTTAAAATTGACGGACAACTTTGGAAGTAATATTTACGTATCTCATTATAATTTGATTAAATAAGATACGGTCTAAGTGATCAAATTGTTTTATTACTTAGATGAAATTATTGTTTAAGGAAACAATTGCATTTGAATGAATAATTTATTATAAATACAAGATGTTGTGATTTATAGTTGGTAAATTATTTTGGTTCAAGTAATTATGAATTACTAAGTCGATTTTGGATATGACGTATTTTTATTAATGCGTGGATTTTTAATATGTTAAAAATGCATAACAATTTTACATGACATGTGACATGTGATAAATTGACAAATTGACAAAGATAAAATGAAGTCCATTTTATCTTAAGTGGACCGAATTAGTGGGAGTTTTTAGGATTAATATTGTGTTGATTTATTAAGTGGAAAACATGATCATTATTCCTAATACTAGCCATGCACACCTAGTGCCTCTTGTGAAGAGCACCTTACCCATGCATTGGCCATGAAAACCTCCCCCCTTACCCGGTTTTGATAATAGAAAAGACCATGGGTTTTCTCTATAATTTGCCTAATACACTACTTGAAAGTTGAGTGTATCATTCATTCATACACCATCTAAAATATTGAGTTTTAGAGAGATAAAAACTTCTTCCTTCTTCTCCTTCTCTTAACCGGTTTTTAAGAGACCAAAATAAATATATTTTTTTTTGGGTCAATTTTATTTAAATTAATATTGTTCTAGTTATGATAATATTAATTTTATTAAGTAGTTACCTTGGGTATTATTCCTTGGGAGGGATTCTATACTTGAATCCTTGTTCTTCCATTTTGGAGAGCTCAAGAACAAGTGAGTAGGAGAACTCACTTGTACCCAAAAATGCGAAATATCAATGTAAGGGTTGATGATTTCTTCCTTATTTTTATTATTGTTTGCATGCATAGGATCTATTTAATTTTATGACTAAATTAAATTTGCAACATATATGAATATGTTAAGTAATGAGATATAGATTTCTAACAAGCGGTATCATGAGCTTTGGTTGTTTGCATGCAAATCGGTTATAGTTTTTCCGAGTTATACGATTAACATATAAAACTTGTAAATTTGTGTTATTATGATATATCACGAAATAAATTATGCATGTTAAAGTTTCTGATCCTAAAATTTATTTAGGATATTTTGGTTAATTTATGGATTTTTATTGTTCATCCTATATAATAATGGCATTAAAAATGTGATTTTATGATTAAAATGTCATTTTCGGACTAAAATTAGCTAAACTTCGAATTTTCAAGTGGTTTTTGGATATGTTTTCACATATATTATTTTTACATGACCTGTAAATTTTCATAATGTTTGGAGTTATTATGCTCGAAATATGGATTTTTCATGATAAAGATCGAATTTAAATGAAAAATAGGTTAATATGAGATAAATTTCGAATCTGGTCATATAAATTTAGTATATTGTCACATGCAATTTTATAAGATGTGTGTAAAATAATAGGATATTATGAAGTCTTTATGCATGATTTATGAATTTTTGATGAAAAATAGCATAAATAGTGACTTTAATTAGTGAATAATTGCTAAAACATACTTCACGACTAAGAAAAAATGTCACATGTTGCATTTTATTACCTATTTCAGATCTAAAATTGAAAAGTTGATAAATATAATTTTTCTCATGTTTTTATCATTATATTTGATAAATTCGATAAACCGCAACATTGTTTTTCCCGATAAGTTTCGAAATTTTTAACCTAAGTTTTCGATTATTATGAGTGTCATGGTATTTTTACCAGAATGCTCATGAGTTTAAATTTCAAATTTCAAATTTATTTGAAATTTTAATGATTTATTTGGAGTTTATAGCATTTTATTGTAATTTTGGGTCCATTAATGAACAATTTTAAGAAATATAAGTTAATTATAGTCAAATAGATAGTGGAGACTAATTTTGAGTCCTAAGTTGGTTAGGGTAATTAACTTGTGCATAAATATGATTTTATGTAATTCATTGTGATTTTAAAAGGTTGAATCACGCAAATCCGTAAAAACCGATTAATATACGATATTGGCTCCTTAAAGGCGATTTAACATAAAATTGGGCATGTTCATACATATTATAATGCAGCATTTTATTTATGATTGTCATAATTTTATTTTTATGTAATTTTTGAATTATGTAATTTTACTTAGTATGGCCTTAGTTTTATTGATTTTACTTAGTCATAGCTAGTGGAGTTATTATCCTTATTATAGAGTTACGAACTAAAGACTTTTGGAAATGTTTTAATGTTTTCCACTGGTTTTAACGTCAATGAGTGGTAAAGCTCGTTATTGGAGACGTCCGATAATTGGTTTTATCATTTGTTGGTCTAAAAAAAATATATATTTTTATGTCTTTGATTTGGATGGTTGATGTTCTTGGACGGCCGACGAGGATATTCCGTTCCATTGAAAAAACACTTATATTTCATACGTTCATATTTTGAAGATTTTGTTTACTTGATTTTAAAGAGATAGACCTACATATATACAATGTTCCTTCTTCTAAGTTTCGGGGACGAAACTTATTAAAAGGAGGGATGATTGTAACACCCCGTAAATTCGAAGACCTTTATTATATTTTAAAAGTAATATTTTAATCTATTTTAATTTAATATTAATTTATTTGAAATAAAATCTATTTGATAAAATATAATCTTATTTTATTTTGAAGAAATGTAATTATTTTTGATAGTTTAGAAATGTTTAAAAGTGATTTAAACTATATTTAAACCTTTTCCTTTAATAAAATAGATTTTGGATAACAGTCGTAAAATCGGGATTTTCCCATTTCTTACGGTCGTTGGGTAAACGAGTTTGGATATTGGGCATATGAGTACTTAATCTTTTAGTAAAATCGTGTTTAAGAACTTTATTTTTCTCGGAAATCGCGTTCGACGAATATTTCTAATTTCCGTCGAAACGAACCAAAACGTAAACAAATGACCCATCTCCTATGCCTTTGGCTGATTACCTACCCTCCATTTTTCTCCTCTTCCAATTTTCATTTCCTCCATAACTCAATCTATCTCCTCCTTCTCTCAAACACCAAATTTCTCTCAAAATAACCTCCTTACAATCCCTAAATCCACCATAACTTCTTCATTTCTCCACCAAATCGCATAAAAATTATATATTCGGAATCCTCTCTTCAATCCTCATCTACTAGTAAGCTTTATTTTCATTTCCCCCAAATTTTGTTTAAGACACTTTTTTTTAGGGTTTCGAATTTAAGCTTAATAATTGTGTTTTTGTTGTTCTTATAGGTGAAGAATTTGAAGATGAGTTAGGTGACTCATATGTTGTTGAAGATGAAGAGTAATTTTGGGTTTTAGAAGCTTTCTCAAGTTATTACTTGTCTCTTTGCTAGCTTAAGGTAACTATTCCGAGTTACTCGACGAATTAATGTCACATTAGTAGTTGTATTCGTTGTTTGTTGTTGTTGTTGTTGTTTGTTGTTGTTGTTGTTTGTTGTTGTTTGAGACGATCTTGTTGATAAATGAATGAATGGAGTAAGATGAGTATGCTTATGTTTAATTTATGTTAACCATTTGTATATTATTGTTTAGAACAAATTTGGATGAGGAATTATGTGTTGTGACAAGTTCGCGTGTTGGCTGGAACGCGTCAGTACCGGACCGAGACGTTTTCCAATGTTTCCAAAAATATGACAGATTGAACGGCATCGAAAAATTAGGTGGTTTAGCCACTTGAATCACTCAATTCGGAGTCCGTATGAATAAATAGCGTCGTTTTATCGATAAAATTTATAGAAAAGTTTACCCTTGTGTGAAAACCGTGAAAACAGGTACTGTTCACAGACCCGTGGTACTGTTCACAGTAGTGAAACAGACCCGTGACGGGCCGCGGCAGGCCCGTGCTTGACCCGGGGTTGGTCCGTGACTTTGGGGTCGGGTTTTGGGGTTTAATGTTGAATGTTTGAGTTCTTTGGAGTATGTTTTTAAGCATGGTAGTACTTTTAGCATGTGATTAGTTTTATTATGCTAAAATTATGTTGAATTAGCCATTTTTGTAAATTAAAATAAAGTCTTTAGTTTGATAGCATTCACATGTTAAGAATTGAAATTTAGCATGAGAATGACATTGTGATAATTGGTTGAGTTAGGACAAAATGAGCAATTTTATTATGATAGAATATTGTTGAGATAATCATTTTATAAGTTGGTTGTTTTTAATTATGTTGAAAATATTCACATGATAGAAATTAGAATGATGCATGAGAAAGACATTGTAATGGATATTATGATTTGGGCCAAAAATAGGCCAAGACTCTGAGCTGGGCCAGATTGACCGAACGAGTTTGGTCAAACTAGGTTTAAACCGGTCAGCCTCGATTTGACCAATGACCCATCGCGGGACTAGGGTCGAGGGTTTTCTTTGAGGTGAGATTGGTTGTTATTGGAGGTTTTATGTTATGCCTAGATATTTGTAATTATCATTTCACATGTTGGTTGTTGGATGAATTGGTTGCCTTATACTTGAGTCTTCTTGTCTTGTTGCCATTTTAGCTTATTCTCATGGATTATGATATTGATGGTTAGCTATAATTTGGTTATTGATGACATTGAGGATATGGTTGGATTGTCTCTTTGAATAGACATTTATATAGCCTTTCACATGATAGAATGTTAGCATTATGTTTGAAAGTTGGACTCTTTGCCCCTCTTATGGTTAAGTGGGTGTCCTACTTGTCTTAAGTGTTGTAGGCTAAAGCATTCAGTTGGGACTAGGTCCTAGGTGAGTGACTTCGGTCGATGTCATAGATAGGCCCTTATAGTCTTTGACGAGTGTATGTTCACGGACTTAATAGCCTTTGTGTCTTAGCTTGGTGGGCTTATATCCAAGTTAGGGCATGACCTCCTGACGTACTCTTAGAAGTATGTGGTCAGCTTAAGTACTAGCCAACCCTTTGGTGGACTCCTTAGGGGTACTCATGTGTGTGATCATGGGTCTTGGATGTGGTATTTTCCGCATGTCGCTAGGTCTGCGCAGGTTTAGGACTAGGGTGTTTACCTTACTTCGTGGTATAGACTCGAGTTCTGAGTGACTATTGATTTGTACTAGGAACTTATGCCTGTCTCTAGATATATTGTCCTTTCTTGTTTGGTGATTCTATGAATCATAGAAGGTGAGATGCAAGCCGGCTATGGTTGATAGAGTTTGGATTCCTGGATGTTATGTGATTCATATGATAGTGTAGTATGAGGCGGTCTAGTATTCACATGCTAGGACTATGTGTTGTTATATTGTTGTTCACATGATAAGCACGATTGTCTAGCATCTATATGTTAAGGCTATGTGTTATTCATATTCATATTCTTATGTTTACATGTTATATTAATTATGACATTTCGTGGCTGGGAGAACTCGGAGTTACTCCCCCCTCGACCGTGGCTTTCGTATTTGTATAAAATGCGATTGACGATGTAGGTGATGCATATATGGGGTACATGGACGAGCTAGCGAGCAAAGTAACCTTGGGACCTAGATTGGCTTCATTTCTTTGTGACCCTTAAACACTTTTTATGTCATATACTTCTAGGGACATATGTCTCCCTTTTTCATATTTGGGTTGTATAACTTTGTTTCGCGACTTTAGCGATGTTTTATTTGTGAGATTTACTTTAGACCTTGCATGTTTGACACCTTCCCATTTGGATATTTTTATAACAGGTTCAGGTTTTAAAAATTACATGTTTTTACCCAAATGAACCTATTACAAACATATCCATGCAGTTTTTATCTAGAATTATGTGTTTACTTTTCCGCAATGAATGAGGGTGTCACATGAAATGCGTAAGTCTATTTGGATCTTCTTAGGGATTGTGTTTCATTATGATGATATACATATTACAAGAGAATCTAAAACCTACTTCTTCAATTAGAAGGAATGTATTCAATACATGTCATGAGTTTAATAGATTCTTACAATCCTAAGATAATGTGCAACTTAAGAGATTGTCTTAAGTAGGACATCAATGAGTTGGAATCAATGTTTTGATCATGTTATAAAACTTTTCTCGATAAGTCGAGAAGTTGTGTTTATACATAGAGTTTAGTGGGAGTTACGATAATTTTAATTAGTCTAATATGTGGATGACATATTGATCATTGCGAATGATTTAAGACTTTGGAGAAATATAGTACATCTTTAATATCCGGATTTATGGAGATAAATCCACATGATATTAGCGTCAAATAAGAAGTCTTATGTTGATAAGATTCATGACTAGTTCAATCGAATTGAACATATTTGATTGATTCCATTTGCTTCCGCTGCCGAATCAATTAAATAGAAAATGATGTATAACACTTCATATACTTTGAGTATGATGAATTGTTTCAAAATCGAATTCAAGTAATAGTTACCAAGTAGCCATATAGATTAATCTTAAGTGCTTGAAGAAGCATTAAGGATGTAATGCAAAAAATTTTGATGCAATTTTGTGTAAGGGTGTTACACAAGTGACAATTGACAATTGAGATTGCGCATGGTTTCCGACAAAACCATAATCAAAACACATTAGGATGGTTAAGATACCATCGTGGCTATGTTATTTAAGAAATAGATTTTCTAGAATCGTTCTAGGCAATAAAGAACAATGAGAAATATTTACAACGGAAATTGAGTACACTTGCAATCATGAGATGTGCAAGAAGGATGAGTTCCGTACACTGGGAAACCAGTGGGAGCTATTCTAAGGCCAGAGGGCCTATGTCTTGATTGGATCTCGACACGTACTCAGAAATTTTTATAATGCAAATGTATACATTACAAAGGAAAGCGAGTATGTAGTAAGGTTGAGTAAGATTCAAGAAGTTGATAAAACCTACTAACCAAAGCCTTCTCATAGGCTTAACATGATGAGTCATGTCATTTCAATTGAATTGAGATGAACAAATACATTCAATATCAAACTGGATTATAGAATATGAAGTAGTAATCAAGTATTGACTACTCATATGATAATCACATTTGTCGTTCGAGTTTTTTAAAATCTAAAAAAAAACTCCTTTTATACCTTGTTACATCCAAACGGGTTGTAGAGATAATTGAACCCCGTTAAAGTGAACTCGGATTAACATAGTATTCGCCCATATTCACTTGTATGAGGTGACGTCTCGAAGTGACTAGAGTGTGATGCGATTAATGGCAAGTTCAGTGTCATACAGTCATGTGAGATGACTAGTCGATCACATAGGCAGTCTGTTAGGAACATTTTGTCGGGCCTTATGACCGCTTATAGAGTTCTGGCAAATTTATATAACCTGGTCGTGGCGAGAGCTACTATAGTATTCTAATGAGTCGATTCTTTTGACTAAAGACTATTCGCCTAAGATGGCACAGTTTCAGATTAACTTTGATTTGTGTTACTACGACCTTCGTAAATGGGGTCAAATGGGCATATTTTGGGTTATGATGGTTGTGGCTAGTCGAAGGGAATGAGTGCGATAGGAATTGTCCACCCCTAGTCAGGGTTATAACAATATCTCAGGGCCACTCGAGGAGTAATGAACTGGAAATGCGTGGCCACGCTCGGAAGATATCTATGGTAGATAAATTCGGTCAATCAGTTATTCTCCAGATCGAGGAAACCACTCTCGATATGATCACTTGCAAGTACGACCTGAAAGACACCTTGCATTGAGTGGGAGATAGTAATAGGACAAGAGAATTGGTGACGCACACTTGTCGAGGACAAGTGGGAGATTGTTGGAATATGTGTCCTCCGACAATAATGCGATCACAACTGTTGATCATGATGATCACATGTTTAAGTCTCATTTTAAAGAATACAATTGGGAAGTAATTTTTACTATCAACTGGTCCACACATATCGGTAATGTTTGGCTGACTAGAGTTTGACATTACTGTCATACGATGGTGGTGATCAGTTGATCTCCTTAGGTCATACCTAAAGGGTAATACTCTTAATTGAATATTTAATTGATCGTATGACGATACGGGTTAATTAAATTACTTAAAATTGACGGACAACTTTGGAAGTAATATTTACGTATCTCATTATAATTTGATTAAATAAGATACGGTCTAAGTGATCGAATTGTTTTATTACTTAGATGAAATTATTATTTAAGGAAACAATTGCATTTGAATGAATAATTTATTATAAATACAAGATGTTGTGATTTATAATTGGTAAATTATTTTGGTTCAAGTAATTATGAATTACTAAGTCGATTTTGGATATGACGTATTTTTATTAATGCGTTGATTTTTAATATGTTAAAAATGCATAACAATTTTACATGACATGTGACATGTGACAAATTGACAAAGATAAAATGGAATCCATTTTATCTTAAGTGGACCGAATTAGTGGGAGTTTTTAGGATTAATATTGTGTTGATTTATTAAGTGGAAAACATGATCATTATTCCTAATACTAGTCATGCACACCTAGCGCCTCTTGTGAAGAGCACCTTGCCCATACATTGGCCATGAAAACCTCCCCCTTACCCGGTTTTGACAATAGAAAAGACCATGGGTTTTCTCTATAATTTGCCTAATACACTACTTGAAAGTTGAGTGTATCATTCATTCATACAACATCTAAAATATTGAGTTTTAGAGAGATAAAAACTTCTTCCTTCTTTTCCTTTTCTTAACCGGTTTTTAAGAGACCAAAATAAATATTTTTTTTTTGGGTCAATTTTATTTAAATTAATATTGTTCTAGTAATGATAATATTAATTTTATTAAGTAGTTACCTTGGGTATTATTCCTTGGGAGGGATTCTATACTTGAATCCTTGTTCTTCCATTTTGGAGAGCTGAAGAACAAGTGAGTAGGAGAACTCACTTGTGCCCAAAAATCCGAAATATCAATGTAAGGGTTGATGATTTCTTCCTTATTTTTATTATTGTTTGCATGCATAAGATCTATTTAATTTTATGACTAAATTAAATTTGAAACATATATGAATATGTTAAGTAATGAGATATAGATTTCTAACATGGCGGTGTGGAATACTTGTTGCGATGAGTATTCTGGCAACACTACACACTTTAGTATGTAGTCAGGTGTGTGGCGATATGATGGAGATTGGTTTGGTTGGATTGGATTGTTGTATTGCTTTTGGTTATATTGTTTGTGTAATCAGTACTGACCCCGTTTAAATGTTTTGAAAACTGTGGTGATCCATTCTGGGATGGTGAGCAGTTATTGAGCAGGTGTGAGTCGATGCGCATGGGATAGCTGAGATGGAGTCATCACATGAGTCACTAGAGTCTTCTGCTGTGTCATGAACTACTTTTATTTCAGCTGGTTTAGCAGTTTTGAGAAACAGTTGTATTTACTTTATCATTTTTGGGATTTGGATTTGTATCACTTTAAACTCTTTATTAAAGTATATTTCGTTATTGTCTATTTGATATACATTGCCTCGGGTAACCGAGATGGTAGCATTCTTATGCTTTAAGTGGTCCTGGTAAGGCACTTGGAGTATGAGGGTGTTACAGGCACAATTAGTAAGAGTCATGCATATTCATTGTAAAATGAGCATATTGCCATATTGTGATACATTTAGTGACATATGTGGTGGTTGGAAATTGTTGGTGCTGATAGTTGTTTGAGGAGACGTAAGACGGTTCGGCGACCGTCTTACGCTTGAGTCGCCTCTTGGAGCTTCTCACTCCACGAGGGATGTGAACATTAATGACTTGAGTTACGGAGGGACTCGTGTGGTTGAGGCACGACATCTGGCAGGGGATCCGGTTGGCTTCCGGACCCGGTACGTCTAGGCGCGTCCCGGTACCGGCGTGGTGATTGTATGATGTTGTCTCATTCATATCATTGACATGTTAGCATGCTTAATTATCACGTTGTGTTATGTTTATTTATTGAAACTGACGTGTGTGTGTCTGTGTAAATTGTCACCTATTTCCGGGGTGGCCTATGTCGATCCATATGATATTTCTGATCATATGGGGAGCAGTTATTCATAGGTTGTATTTGGTATCACGAGGGAGACGGGACGAGCCACGAGCCTTGGTAACTTTTAAGTCGAGCATAGTTTGTTAGAAGAGTATATGAATCATGAGTTGTATCGTTTCTTTTATTTACTCATTCATGGTTATGTAATTCATTAAATACTTTTTCTATATTTAAATTTTTCTTAATTGCAACTCTGATACATCGCCTCGGGAAACCGAGATGGTAACACCTCTTATTACCTTGGCCGGGTAAGAAGGAGGTGTTACATCCTGTTTGGTGTGAATTATCAATTTTTCCATTAAATTTCGTAATTCAATCTCTTTGATTCTTGTTTCTTATTCGCTGCAATCATGCCTGATTATGTGAATTCTTCTTCCTCTACTATACTTGCTGTTTATGAAATGTTTGATGATCCTTCATACATTTCTAATTCGGATCAACATACTTTGAGATTAGTTGATACGAAATTTAATGGAGAACATTTTATGCAATGGAAAGAGGGGTTTATCAGGCATTAGTTACAATGAATAAAGAAGGTTTCATAGACGGATCTTTTAGGATTCTTGACAAAAATGATAAGAAGTATCATCATTGGATTTGTTGTGATTTGCTTGTTAAACGCTGGATTACTGATTATATTGAGCCACACATTAGTGAAACTGTGCAATATGCTACTAGTGCTAAAGAATTTTGTCTGATATATTAGAGCGAAATGGAGAAACTAATGTCCTTGAGATTTATGAGCTAAAGAAGGACTTAGTCGGTCATATTTCACAAGAAAACACAAGTTTGATTGAATATTACAGCAAACTGAAATACGCTTGGGAGGATGTTGATGCCATTGATACCATATCTTATTGTTCTTGTGGAGCCATGTATAGTTAGTTCATTTATAATACTTCAGAGAATTCTTGATAAGGAGACCATTCTAAGCTGATTCGGTTTTTAATGGGATTAAACAATGTTTTGAGATAGTTAGGACAACTGCGTTGTTTATGGAACCCCACCACTATTGAATAGAGCCTTAGGACTTCTGCAGAATATTAAAAAGCAGAGGCAAATTTCTGAAGCTCCTGTTGTTCATACTAAAGCAAATGCATACGCATCTGCATGATCTGATCTTTAGATGTTTAACACAATGATTGGAGAAGGCATAAGCTTGACACTACTGGTAATAAACCACAAAAATTATGTATTCACTGTAAAAAGTCAGGTCATAATTTGGAAGATTATTATCACTTCAAAACTTGTGATTATTCTTGAAAGAAATGACACTTGGTTGCAAAGTTTTATCCCAAGATGAGAGGGAGCTCTAACAATTATGCTAGGGGAAGAGGCGGGTATCACAATAATAGTAGTAGGCCAAATGTGTATCACAGGAGAGCAAATAACGTAGATTCACTAAGTATTGATGACAATCCTCTTGAGGTTCATAGTGCAGATTTTGTTGCGGCAAATACACATGGTCATTATGCAAACTGTTATGCCACAGGTTTATAAGGCTCTCTCTGATAAGTCCACTCCTGCAGTAACATAAACTTCAGTTAATTTTTCATATTGTTGCACATACTTATGGTTAATCATCTTGGATAGTAGATACCGAGGGGCTTCTGAACATTATGACATCCAATGAGAGTTATTGCATAATCAAGTTGTTGCATAAATCAATTATGATTGGATTACCTGATGAGATTATTAAGTTGGTTCATAAAATGGAAAATATTAACCTTACTTCTAATACTCAATTGAAGAATGTTTTGGTAGTACCTGATTTCAAGCAAAATTTGTTGTCAGTCAGCAGATTAATACAAAATTCTCCTATGATTATATTATTTACCTCTCAATATTGTGCATTCTAAGATGTTTATTTCAAGCAAGGTTCCTTTGGGATTAGCTGAAAAGAAGAGGGGATTATATATACTGATTTGATATACTTCAGAAGCAAAGAGAAGAGAATACTCTACAGTCAACTTCTTTAGTGCAACATACACCTTTGGTAAATAAATATCAATTGTCTTCATCTTATGTTTGTAATAAAGAATGTAATGTTGAGTTGTTTTATTCTAGACTTGGACACAGTTTATTTGAAAAATTAAGGCATGTAATGACAATTGTTAATGATAAAAAATTCTCATGGGAGACATGTTTGTTATCAAAGTTTTACATTTAGCCTTTTCCAAGGAGTCAGTCTTATGTTCAGAAATTATTTGAATTGATCCATTTAGATTTATGGGGTTCTTACAGAACAACTAGTATCTTAGGAGCACGGTATTTCCTTACGATTTTGGATAATCATTCTAGGGTTATCTGGGTGTATTTGTTCCTGAATAAATTTTAGGTTCCAGAGTTATTAAAGAACTTCATTCAATATGTTGAAACACAGTTTAATTATATGATAAACGGTTTTAAAAGCCATAATGGGACTTAGTTTTTTCAAGAGCAATGTTTTCGGATTTTCAAATAAAAGAGGATTGTTCATCAAAGAAGTATTATAGGAAAGCCTCAGCAAATTGGCCGAGTATAAAAGAAACAAAGGCATTTGATTGAAACAGCGAGGGCATTAAGATTACATGCCAATTTACCCATAAAATTTTGGGGAGACAGTCTTCTTACTACCACTTATATTCATCAAAGAAGTAAAGAAGAATATCATTAACTACAGCAAATCCTTCAGTGGATATTGTATCTTTAATTTTTTTTTTTTGGTAGAATGTAAGCTTCTCATTAATAAACATTAACTAGTACAAGTTTGAGGCCTTAAGTTTACAATGATAAGGCACAACTACAACCATTTTACAACTTTTAAATAATCTGAACACGCCTAGGCCAGTTCTTATCCCTGTTATGTAAACAATTAGGATGCAGCTAACGGATTCTCTCTTTAATAACTAGCACGATCTGTTGCTGCACCCATTCTGGACTACTCATAAGAACCCCATGAATCCTAGCTTGATTGCGCTGCAACCATATAAAATACCAGACAACTAACACAATACCATTGATAGCCTGTTTCTTAATTTTTGACCATCTTTTACACTTGATATTGAGCAGATTATCATCAATCTTCAGCCTGCACAACAACTAGCTCTCAATACACTCCCAGATTCTAGTTGAATACCTGCACTTGGTGAGAAGATGATCCATTGACTTAGTCTCTGTCAGATAAATACAACATAAACCATCAAAGCTAATACCAAGCCTATGGAGTTTATCTTTAAGGACCAAAGCATTCTGATAAATGAGCCAACCAATGAATGAATATTTAGGGAGAGCCCAACTGTTCCACACACTCTTATGCCAACTTACCTTCTCTCTATGAGCTCTCAAGAACTCATAACAGCTAGAAGTAGGAGAATGTCTCATTACCTATAATCCACATATCACCATCAAATCCCTCCTTAATAGAAGAAATAACAGAACAAATTTTCTTTCATTGCCAGCCAATGTCACCAGTAGGAATATAATTGGGCCAGTGAGTCCCTTTGAGATAGATATGGTTTATTAGCCATATCAAAACAGAATAACAAAATATTTTATACATATCAATTTAACTTATTTAATTGTATATATTCTAGCTTTAGGAAATTGTATTATTGTGATTACCATCTTTAGCTAACCTCTTGTATCTATAAATACTTGTAACCTCATAACTGATTAATACAATTAAGCTATTCTTCTCATAATATTCTTATATGGTATCAAAAGGCCATCGATCCAACCTTCTAAAACCTAAACGACCCATATTCAAGCGCTCTGCCTCCACCCTTCCGCCAATGACTAACACCATCATCACCGACTCCACCGTTCCAAATCCACGTGACAACACCAAACCGCTCACATCCTTGAATCTCAATCATTGTGTCAAGTTGAACGTGCTTAACTACTCGGCATGGCGTTTTCAACTTACCAATATCTTTTTCGGCTTTAGCCTCCTCGGTTTTCTTGATGGATCCGAACCAACTCCACCGCAAACAATCTCTAACGAGAATAAAACCGAACAAACCAATCCGGCTTATTTGACATGGCTCAAACAAGACGGTCTAATCTTAGGTGTCCTTATGGGTACCTTAACCGCCGCCCTACAACCACTTATCGTACGGGCTAAAACCGCAAAAGAAGCGTGGGATATCCTCGCTAACACCTACGCCAACCCGTCTCGGGCGCATATCATGCAACTCAAAGAACGCTTTGAGTCAATCTCAAAAACCGCAAACCAATCTATTTCTGACTATATGAACTCTCTTAAGGTTTGTATTGATCAACTTGCTCTCATGGGCAAAACCCTCGACCCGGAAGATGTCATAGCCAAGGTCCTTCGAGGCCTTGATTATGAAACCTATAAACCCGTCATTACCACTGTACGGGCTCGAGATAACCTCATCTCTTTTGAGGCACTTCATGAGAAGCTCCTCCAACACGAGTTGCTTCTCCAGCACGAAACCAACTCCACCGCAACTGTTTTTGCACCCTCGACCAACGCCGCTTATCGACAACCATACCACCAGCGTGGCTACTCACGCCCCAACAATTTCCCACCTGCTTTCACCCAAAACCGGCCTCAAAATCCCCCTACCAATGCTGGTCCGCGTCCCTTCAAAATCCGGTCATGTCATCTCCGACTGCCCTCTTTTTCGCAAGTTGTTCCCGACTATTGTCTTCCCTGCACCGCCCTTTCGCAACCAGCAGGGACCACCACAAGCTCATGCTGCCCAATATGGCAACCCGCCACCCTCTCAAGCCTTTCTCTTTGACAGTGGCGCGTCACACCATCTCACCCAAGGCCTCGACACCCTTGCATTCCATTCTCCCTATGACGGCTTTGATGATTTAATTATTGGTGATGGCTCCGCTCTTCCTATCGCTAACACAGGTTCATTTTCTAAAGATAATCTTAAATTTACTAATGTTCTTCATGTACCAAAAATTTCTAGAAATATTGTGTCAATTTCACAACTATGTCGTGATAATAACGCCTTTGTAATTTTCTCACACGATTCTTTTTTTGTTAAGGAAAACCAGATGGGGAGACTGCTCCTCCGGGCCGAAGCCAACAAGGGAATATATGAATGGACACCATCACCGCCTCTCGTGCACACCGCTATCAAAAAAGGAACCACGCCTATATCGTGGCACCATAGATTAGGACATCCGACGTATGATGTACTAAAAATAATTAATAAAAGTATTTCAATTTCTGTTCCTGATTTTGACTCTTGTGATGCTTGTTGTGTTTCCAAGAGCAAGAAACTTCCGTTTTCTATTTCGTCCTTTAAATCGCATGCACCACTCGATCTTATCTTTTCTGACCTATGGACAAGTCCTGTCCTCTCTAATGACCACTACAAATACTATGTTATATTTGTAGACCAATTCAGTAAATATATATGGCTGTATCCATTAAAACGTAAGTCCGAAACCACATTAGTCTTTTCCCGATTTAAAGCATTAGTAGAAAAATATTTTCAAAGACCAATACGTCACTTCTTCTCCGACAATGGTGGAGAGTACATAAAACTCAATCCCACCCTTCTAGATAACGGAATTTCGCATTCCACAAGTCCACCACATACTCCCGAACACAACGGTTATGCCGAACGCCGCCATCGACATATCGTTGAGACGGGTCTAGCTCTCTTAAACCACGCTGGACTCCCCCTTACCTATTGGCCCTTTGCTTTCCCTACCGCTACCTATCTTATAAATCGTTTGCCTACAAAAACATTAAATGGCAATTCGCCCTATTTTACTTTACATAAGTCTCAACCGGACTAAACCAAATTACACAATTTCGGTTGCTTATGTTACCCTTGGCTTAGACCGTATACTAAGCACAAACTAGAGAATCGTTCCATTGCTTGTCTTTTCGTTGGTTACTCCACCACTCAAAGTGCATTTCATTGCTTAGACCCAAAAACCAATAAAATTTATACCTCTAGGCATGTCAAATTCCTAGAAGACGATTTCCCGTTCAAAAATACCAATTCCGTTCCTCCTCCACCAAATTTGGACGAATGGTGCACCTTAAATATACCTCTTCTACCTTCGCCGCCCTCACCACCACCAACTCAACCAACTCCCTCGTCCTCTGTTCCTCCCACGCAACCAAAACCACCACTCACACATGTCTATACCCGTCGCAACTCCACCTCCAAATCAACCCCTGCAACTGCAGTTCCCACCTCTGTTTCTTCACCCTCTGACCCACCTTCCACGGGCCACGTCCAACCCTCCTCGACAACCGCTACCACTCCCTCCTCTGACGCACCTCCCTCTTCCGCTGCTGAACCACGACCACACTCTCGTCGCACCAAGTCAGTCCCTCCTCCTGTCCGGACTGTCACTACGCGACTCGACAATGACATTCGTAAGCCAAACCCACGCTACGCTAACAATATGGCCCATGTATCTCCTTCACCCGACAACCTTCCCAAAACCGTCAAGCAAGCTCTTGTCCTTCCACATTGGCGAAATGCAATGCAAGAAGAATACAATGCTCTTGAACGGAACAACACTTGGTCTCTTGTACCCCGCTCCTCCTCTAAAAATATCATTGGATGCAAGTGGGTTTTTAGAAATAAATTCAATCCTGATGGCACCCTTAAACAACACAAGGCCCGCCTTGTTGCTAAAGGTTTCCATCAAAGACCCGGCATTGACTACAATGAGACATTTAGACCGGTAGTCAAACCCACAACCGTTCGACTTATACTTTCCTTGGCCGTCACCAAATCTTGGTCCCTGAGACAATTAAATATTAATAATGCCTTCCTTCAAGGCACACTAACTGACGATGTTTTTATGATCCAACCACCTGGATTTGTTGACCAAGCTAAACCCGAGTTTGTTTGTAAATTAAACAAAGCTATATACGGTTTAAAACAAGCACCTCGCGCTTGGTACAAAGAATTGACCTCCTATCTTCTAGCCTATGGCTTTAAACAATCGATTTCCGACTCTTCCTTATTTTTATTCCATACCAACACCACATGTATCTATATGCTTATCTATGTTGACGACATTATCGTCACTGGACCTCACCCCTCTCAACTTCAATCCTTTATCGAAAAATTATCCCATCGTTTTTCTTTAAAAGATCTTGGACCATTATCGTATTTTCTCGGAATAGAAGTTACTCCAAACACTGTTGGCTTACATTTAAACCAATCAAAGTACATACATGACCTCCTCTCTAAATACAAAATGCTTGAAGCTAAACCAAATGCTACTCCCATGGCCACTTCACCGCCTCTTGCTCGTGCAGATCATAAACCCATTCACGACCACCATACCTACCGTGCCATTGTTGGTAGCCTTCAATACCTCTCCTTAACCCGGCCTGACATTGCCTTTGCGATAAACCGTCTTGCCCAATTCTTACATCACCCTACCACCACGCACTGGACTGCCCTAAAGCGGTTTCTTCGCTATCTATAAGGTATCCAGACACTCGGTCTTCAGCTGTACCGAGACTCCCCTCCTTGTCTCCACGCCTTTTGTGATGCCGACCATGCTGGTGACAAGGACTCCTATGTATCGACCACTGGTTTCATTATCTATTTAGGACGGAATCCCATTTCGTGGTCATCCAAGAAGCAACATGGCCTCGCACTGTCTACCACCAAAGCTGAGTTTCGAGCTGTTGCGTCTGTCACTACTGAAACACTTTGGCTTCGGAATCTCCTCACTGAACTTCATATTACTGTCACCAAACCTCCTGCCATTTTTTGTGACAATCTGTCTGCGACTCTTTATGCCAAAAATCCGGTCTTTCATTCTCGCATGAAGCACATGGCTCTCTCTTTTCATTTTGTCAAGCAACAGCTGCTCCTTGGTCAGATTCGTCTTCAACATGTTGCAAGCCGGGATCAGCTGGCTGATGTGCTTACTAAACCCCTTCACAAGTCGCAGTACCTTGAACTACGGAACAAGATTGGTCTTACTCATCGAAAGTCCATCTTGCGGGGGCGTATTAGCCATATCAAAACAGAATAACAAAATATTCTGTACATATCAATTTAACTTATTTAATTGTATATATTCTAGCTTTAGGAAATTGTATTATTGTGATTACCATCTTTAGCTAACCTCTTGTATCTATAAATACTTGTAACCTCATAACTGATTAATACAATTAAGCTATTCTTCTCATAATATTCTTATGTGGTTAACCCACTACACTCAGGTTTAACAGCCAACCACCATACAATCTTTCCTATAATTGGCTTATTCCAAATTTGTCTTTTCCTCCACCCAAGCCCACCCTCCTCTTTAGTGGCACCATACCTTATCCCAAGCCAAGAGAGGGATTCTATTATACTCAGAACTTCCTTCCCAAAAATAATTTCTGTAAATAGCATCAACTCTATTCACAACACACTTGGGAAGAACAAAAATGGAAGCCCAGTAAATATACATAGAGGATAGAACAGATTGTACTAGAGTTGGCCTTCCAGCATAAGAGAGTTTTTTTGGCACCCAAAGATCTTATTCTATCCACTATCTTATATATCAAACTAGTACAGTCCTTGTTTCTCAGTCTCCCAGCAGTGATAAATACTCCTAGATATTTAAATGGAAACTGACCTTCACTGAATCAAGAGACAGAAAGAATTTCATTTTTTAACTTCTATCTTACCTCATTAAAATAAGTACAAGATTTCACGGAGTTCATACTTAAACTAGAAGCAAAGGAAAAAGAAGAGAATGCTCTAAGTAAGATCATAATAGAGTGAGGCTCACTTTTGCTAAATATCAATAGATCATCAGCAAACATTAAATGGGTCAGTTGCAGTTGTTTGCATAGAGGATGGAATATGAAAGGTAGCTTATCCACAGCACGCTTCAAAATCCTGCTTAAATACTCCATACATAAAGTAAATAGAAAAGGAAATATGGGATCACCTTGCCTGAGCCCTCTCTTGCTAGGAAATAAACCATACAATTCACCCTTTAAGGAAATAGAGAATAAGGCCGTGGATACACACAACATGACCATATCTCTGAAATGAGGAGGAAAATTTAACGCAGTTAACATTTCTCCCACAAAACTCCAACTCACAGAGTTATAGGCCTTCATAAGGTCAATTTTAAACATACACCTTGGAGAGCAGCTCTATCTATTGTAAAGTCTTACTAAATCTTGGCAAATGAGAATATTTTCAATGATACTTCTACCTTGAATAAATCCATCTTGGTTCAGGCTAACAAGATCAGGAAGCATAGAACCTAGTCTTGCACTAAGCAGCTTGGAAATAATTTTATACAAGACATTGCAGCAAACAATTGGCCTGAATTGGGTGACATTAGTAGGTAGATTATATTAGGAATCAGTGTAAGGAGAGTAGTCTTAAGTTGCTTCAACATCTTCCCCCTTTTAAAAATATCCAAAATGGCTTCACTGATTTCATCTCCAATAATACTCCAGGAATCCTTATAGAATTTGCTAGAAAAGCCATCAGGGCCAGGAGTTTTATTATTTAGTATAGAGAAAACAATGTCTTTAATCTCCTTCTTTGTAACAGGTTTAGCTAGAATTTCCCAGTGGGCAGCCTCACAAATCCTCCTAATTTAACAATCCTTTCATTTACAGGGACAATAGTGGTCTCAGTGCCTAAGAGCCATTTATAATAATCAAGGAATGCATTCTGGACATCTCTAGGGTCAGAACAATCCTTCCCATACCTATCTTTAATATGGATGACTTGATTCTGAATATGTCTACTTTTAATGACACCATGAAAGAACTTAGTGTTTGCATCTTTAGCCTTGATCCATTCAGTTTTAGCTTTTTGCGACAAGTAACTTTCACATGCCAACTAGAGCTCCTTTTATTCAGATAAAGCAAGTATTTCCTTCTCTAGCCACACTGTATTAGCAGGGTCATTGCTGAGTTCCTCTTGAATATGCTCTACATTCTTCAGAGGCAACATAGTAGAATGTTCAATATTTGAGAAATGATCTCTGTTAAAAATTTGAAGTTGTTGTTTCAATTTCTTCAGCTTAGTGAAATGACCTGAAGCATTTTGGTACCCTGATAGCTAATATCCCACCACTGAATGAGATTAGGAAGAAACAGATCTGATTGTCCCCACATATTAAAATATTTAAAAGGTTTGGCAATATTAGTGGTCAGGAGCTGGCTTTTAATAAGACATGGGATATGATCAAAGTCTCCTTCAAGCATAAAATGTGCAAACATATCAGTTTGATCCACCCAATCATTGTTAATGAGCACTCTATCTAGCCTAGTATACACTCTGGTTATAGCCACTTGTTTGTTGTTCCAAGTGAAAAGGGATCCCATAGCAGGGTTGTCAACCAAACCACAACCATTAATGCAATTTTGAAACTCGTCATCCATTTCAACAATACTTGTATGTCCACCTAGTCTTTCTGCTGGAGTTAGCACACAATTAAAATCTCCACAGACAACCCATGGTCGATGAATATTACCAGCAAGCTTCAGAAGTTGAGTCCAGAGAGCAGTTCTTTCATGTAGATCATTAAAAGCATACACTATACTAAGATGAAAGCATAAGTTTATTGAGAGGTCAGTCACTTTCATATGGATGCACTGAGAACTATAATCCATAAACTCAACTTTAGACATAAATGGATTCCAAATAATCCACACTCTACCACCCTTATACCATCTGTAATTAGTACTTAAGCTCCATCCATTACTCAAAAAACTAGTTAAACTATTCTGAGACATAGATTTAATCTTTGTCTCAAGGAGTCTAAATAAACCAACCTTATTCTTATGCCGGAACCATTTAACATACCTCTGTTTGGCTAGTTTATTTAAACCCTTAACATTTCATAAGCCAAACTATTCATTCTCCACCATCTGGTAGAGAGCACTACCACTTGTCCCAATTTCAAATTTGGGAGTTGATGTACTATTGAGGGTTTAAAAGAAGGTATTATGACCAAATTTTATAGAACTGAAACCACCATCAATTAATTCATGTATACTAAGTCTTATGATTTGTCTAACAGTAGTTTGACCCATAGAGTACTTTCCATTCTTATGCCACACCATGGGGGTTTGAAGAGGGATATCCTCACGAATCTTAGTGGGAGGGGTAGGTTGAACTACTGGAGAAGGAGCAGAGTGTAACACCCCATATTTTAGAGCCTTAGTCGGTCTAGTGCTCGACCGAGTAGGAGTATACTCGATCGAGTAAGGTCCTCCAGTTGTCATGCAGACTTCTAGAATTTGTCACTTGATCGAGTGAAGAGTTCACTCGACCGAGTGTAGCCTCACTCGACTGAGTGACCTGTCATTGTCATTAAAAACGCGTGAAAGTTTGTTTTACTCACCTTATCTCTTTAAGAAACACTTTTTATATTTCCTCCCCTAAAATCACTCTTTACCTTATCATTAAACCCTCTTTAAACTTCCAATTACCCATACTACTCCTTATCCACAAAATCTAAGTAATTCCTTTGAAGATTCACTCTCTAATTAATTCTTGCCCTTGTTCATCCTTTAACACTTGTAAGTTTATGTTCATCTTTATTATTGTTCTTTAATCCTAGTAAACCCTAATAATTACTAAGTACTTGTATTAAGGGGTTAATTAGGGTTATGACTAATTAAATAGGGTAATTAGAGGTTAATTAGTATTGTTATTGTTGTAGTGTGTTGTAGTAATAGTTAGCTATGGATTATGTAGGAGGAGACTTCATTGAGGAGCACTTCTAGTCCCTAGCTTGAACTTTATATGGAAGATTAGCAAGAAGTAGGGTTTTCCTACTTAGCTTTGTGTATATATATATATATATATATATATATATATATATATATATATATATATATATATATATATATATATATATATATATATATATATATATATATATATATAGTGTCAAGTTCTTCTAAGTCCCTTTTTTTTTTGAGTCCATAAGTCCCTCCCACAACCCTTGGATCATGCATGGTGGAAGGTTGAGATTGAAAGCAAAAAAAACACACTTAACACTAATTAATTCACTTCTCTCTCTAGTTTTAATAATACATTCACTAATTCATTATCATACACAATTAACACCATATTTTGTCTTATACTTCAAAGTTTATGAAAATTTTGTTAACATTTTCTGTTTCGATTTTTCGATTTTTTTTTTTTTTTTTTTTTTCGAGACAAGTTTTCGACATTTTAGGATTTTACGAGTGTAATTCTAACGACAAAAAGTGTAATTTTAAGGAATATTTTAGAATTTAGCGTTTTATAAGTTTAACTTCAATCTTTTTCGAGTGATTTTAACGAATAATATTTTGAATTTTTGTAATTTTATCACAAGTTATTGTAATTTAGCATTTTACGAGTGTTATTTTAATGACAAAAAGTGTTATTTTAGTCCAGGTAAGTATAATTTCAGTCCAATGAGATTGTTATTTTTAGTCAAGGAGAATGTAATTTTAGTCCGGAAAAGTGTAATTTTAGTCCAGAAAAGTATAATTTGGTCCACCGAGAATGTAATTTTAGTCCATTGAGAATGTAACATTAGTCCAATGAGAATATGAGAATATGACCAAGTCCATTGAGAGTGTAACATTAGTCCAATAGAGGTAAGTGTAATTCTAACAGAAAAAAGTGTAATTCTAACAACAAAAAGTGTAATTTTAACCGAAAAAGTGTTATTCTAGCAAAAAAAAGTAAAATTTTAACAGAAAAAGTGTAATTCTAACAACAAAAAGTGTAATTTTAGCCGAAAAAAGTGTTATTCTAGCAAAAAACAAGTATAATTTTAACAGAAAAAAGTGTAATTTTAATGGAGAAAAGTCTAATTTTAACAAAAAAATGTGTAATTCTAACAACAACAAAAAGTGTAATTTTAGCAGAAAAAGTGTAATTTTAGTCGAAGAAAGTGTTATTCTAGCAGGAAAAAGTGTTATTCTAGCCGAAAAAAAGTGTTATTCTAGCAAAAAAAAGTGTAATTTTAATAAAAAAAAGTGTAATTTTAATGGAAAAAGTGTAATACCTTAAAAATAAGACTATATTTTAAATATATCTAAGATTAAAAAAAAAAAAAGACATCTACCCCATTACACTTTTTCATTTGTTTTTTTTTTAAAAAAATCAACTCTCCAACATCATAAAAACACCAACACAACTTTTACTCAAAGAAAAGTGATATTAAGTGAGATCTAAAATTTAAAAAAACGAGTTCACCCATAAAACCGCCAACGACATCCAACAACATCACTGACAACAACACAACACAAAAAAAATAAAAAAAAATAAAAAAAACAGCCAAAACTGAAAAAAAAAAATGAAAAGAGATATGAAAACAAAGTTCACCCACAATACCCATTTAAACACCAAAAACAACCAACAACAAAAACGAAAAAAACAAAAAAAACAAAAACTAGATCTAGAAAATATTATTGAAAAGAAGAAGAAGAATAAAGTACCAAAAACAACCAACAACACCAACTCAAATTTTATTTTATTTTTTTTAAAAAAAACACAAAACTGGAAAAGAAGAAAAAGAAGAATAAAAAAAAAAAAAAAGCCCAGATCTGGAAAACGTGAAAGGGGAAGGGGAAGGGGAAGCATGCGGTGAGTGGTGTGGTGGTGGTGTCGGGTGGAGAGGAGAGGAGAGGTGGTCGTGTGGGGATGCGGGTGCGGCTGGTGGGTGGCGGGGTGGGGTGGGTGGTGGTGAGTGGGAGAGGGTGATTTTTTTGGGGTCGTGGGGTGGTCGTGTGAGGGTGAGTGTGGCTGTGGTGGTGGCGGTGGGGCTGGGTGGTGCCCGGTGGGGAGGGTTGGTGAGGAAGAGAGGGGATTTTTTTTATTTTTTAGGTTTTGAATTTGTTTGGTTTTTTAGAGAGGAGAGGTTTTTGAGAGATAAAAAATGAGTGAAATTATGAGATATGAGAGAGAAGTGGTGTTTGGAAAAGTATATATATTAAATTAGTAGTTAATTAGGAAGAGTTAGTGATTAATTAGTATAGGTAGTGAGAGAGTGAGTTTAATGAGCTTTAATCCCTCCTTTTTGCTTTCAATCTCATCCCTCCATCTTCCTCATCTAATGGCTCTAAAGGGAACTTATGGACTCAAATGTAAGAGGTGGGCTTAGATGATCTTATTAGAGCCACCTCTTACATTTGAGTCCATAAGTTCCCTTTAGAGCCATTAGATGAGGAAGATGGAGGGCTGTGATTGAAGCAAAAAAAAAAAGGAGATTAATGAGCTAATTTACCACTCTCTCTCTACTATACTAATTAATTAACAACATATCCTAATTAACCCCTAATCTAACATATATACTTTTCCACTTACCACTTTCTCTCTCATCTCACACAATTTCAATCCTCACCTCTCTCTCTAAAACTCAAATCTCTAAAAACAAAAACCAAATAAAAAAAATCCCAAAAATCTCCTCTTCCTCACTCACCAACCCACCTCCGCATCTACCTCCGACAGCCACCACCACCATTCACCCACCACAGCCACATCCCTTCCCCACCACAACCGACACCAAATTCCCTCACCCACCACCTCACCTCCTCACTTCCTCACCGAACCCACACCCTCATCCCTCACCGAAACCACCCACCACCGAACACCTCACCTCCTCACCGAACCCACACTCTCATCCCTCACCGAAACTACTACCACCCACTCCTACTGCCACCCTCACCAACAGCCCACCCGGCCACCACAAACTTCGCCCTCACCCAACACCACCACCACAGATTTACCCGACAACAACCCACCAGCCCACACCCACGACAGCAACAGCAACCTCTGACCCAGAAACCATGCATGTCGCCACCCTCTCCTTCCGCCTGCCGCTTTCCTCTTCTACTTCTCCTTTTTATTTTTCGAAATTTCAGATCTTGTTTGAGCAATTATTTTTTTCGAAAACAAGATCTGAAATTTACATCTTGTTTTTTTATTTTATTTTTTTCGAAAACAAGATCTTGAACGACCATTTTGGTTTTGTTTTTGGTTTTAGTGTTGTGGTTGGTCTCTTGAACGACCGTTTTTGCCTTTGTTTTTTTTTTTTTTTAGCTTTCGATTATTTTCCTGTCAGATTTGGTCTCGCGGTTGATGTTTCAGATCTCGTATTTTTTTTTTTTGAGTTTGTTGCATGGGTAAGGTGGTGGTGGGTTTAGGCGGTTTTTTTACTTCACTCTTTCTCGTTTTATTTATTTATTTATTTTTGGTGCTTTTGTGATTCAGATCTAGTTCCTTTTTTGTTATTTTTTTTTTTAAATCGTCTTGTTATCTCTTTTTTTTGGTTAAAAAATAGTCGGAGTTATTGTTGGTTTTTTTTTCAGATTTGGTATTTAAAATTATGTTGTTATCTTATTTTTTTTCAGATTTACTTTGTGAGAATATTGGTTGATATGAGATCTATTAAAATTACATTTTTCTATATTAAAATTATACTTTTTCCTTTATTTTTTCTATTAAAGTTACATTTCCTCCATTAAAATTACACTTTTTTTTTGCTAAAATTACACTTTTTGTTGTTAGAACTACACTTTTTTAGCTTAAAATTATACATTTTTCGGCTAAAATTACACTTTTTCTCCTAAAATTATACTTTTTGTTGTTAGAATTACACTTTTTTCTGTTAAAATTACACTTTTCTTCATTAAAACTACACTTTTTTCTGTTAAAATTACACTTTTTTCTATTAAAATTATACTTTTTCTCGCTAGAATAACACTTTTTAAAGCTAAAATTACACTTTTTCTCGCTAAAATTACACTTTTTGTTGTTGTTAGAATTACACTTTTTTTCATTAAAATTACACTTTTTTCTGTTAGAATTATACTTTTCTTCATTAAAATTACACTTTTTTCTGTTAAAATTACACTTTTTGTTGTTAGAATTACACTTTTTGTTGTTAGAATTACACTTTTTTCTGTTAGAATTACATTTACCTCTATTGGACTAATGTTACACTCTTAATGGACTTGGTCATATTCTCATATTCTCATTGGACTAATGTTACACTCTCAATGGACTATGGACTGTGGACTGAAATTATACTTTTTTGGACTAAAATTACACTTTTCTGGACTAAAATTACATTCTCCTTGACTAAAAATAACAATCTCATTGGACTGAAATTACACTTACATGGACTAAAATAACACTTTTTGTCATTAAAATAACACTCGTAAAATGTAAAGAAATATGAGTGTAAATGTAAAAATTATGAGTGTAAATGTAAAGAAATACGAGTGTAATTGTAAAGAAATATGAGTGTAAATCTGAAAAATGCGTGTAAATATAAAGAAATATGAGTGTAAATGTAAAAAATTATGAGTATAAATGTAAAGAAATACGAGTGTAATTGTAAAGAAATATGAGTGTAAATGTAAAGAAATACGAGTGTAAATGTACACAACTCCGAGTGTAAATGTAAAAAAATACGAGTATAATAAATATATTTATTAGATCTAAGAATAAAAGTTATAATAATACGTTTTTTTCCTCAAAAATCTACTATATATTTATTAG
This sequence comes from Silene latifolia, assembly GCF_048544455.1. Classification (NCBI taxonomy): domain Eukaryota; kingdom Viridiplantae; phylum Streptophyta; class Magnoliopsida; order Caryophyllales; family Caryophyllaceae; genus Silene; species Silene latifolia. Next base: position 78,614,713 of record NC_133531.1, read on the forward strand.
ATCTACGAATGTAAATTTAATAAAATACGAGTGTAAATCTGAAAAATGAATGTAATTTTAATAAAATACAAATTTTTTTTTTAGATTTGCACTTGTAAATCTAAAAAATGAGACCAATAACACCATCGTCCTCTCCCACCAACCCACACAAAATTAAAAAGTAGATCTCTAACTTTAATAAAAAATATATAACCCCACAACAAACAATAACTTATTAAAAAAAAAAAAGCATTGAAACGAGATCTGGAAGAAAGGAGAAACAAAAAAACAAAATAAACAACAAAGGCAAAAAATGAAATACACACTCATTCACAACTCATCAAAACTAAAAAAAAAAAAAAAAAAACTAAAAAAAAAAAAACAAACCAACAGAACAAAAAGACGAAAACCAAAATAAAAAATTTTCAATTCTGAGCACTCAAATGTGAGACAAAAGTGGGTTATTTTTTTGTGTTTTGATTTTTTTAGAATGTAAATGTGGTGGCAGGCGTGGTGTTCATGTGGTGGTGTCGAGGTGGTGTGTGGTGGTGGTCTCAGATCTGGAAAAAAAGGAGAAGGGTGGTGTGTCGTGGACTGCGGGTGGTTGTTGTCGTGGGTGGTTGTCGGGTGGTGGCAGTGCGTGGGGTGTGCATGGTGGCGTGTTTGTTGTCGTGGTGGTGGTGCGGGGTGAAATGGGTGCCGGCTTTGGGTTGTGGCGGTGGGGGCTGTGGGAGAAACGGTGCGGCTCAGATATGGAAAAAAACGGAGGTGGTGGTGGTTTCGGCCATGGTGGTGTCAGGTGGTGGCGGATTTGGGGGCGTGAGGGAGAGTGAGGTGGTGTCAGGTGGTATTAGCCACTGAGATGGTGGTGTGTGAGTGGTGTGTCGTGGTTGTGTGAGTGGTGTGTCGTGGTGGTGGTAGCGGGTGTGTGGGTGGTGGGTGGTGTGTCGTGGTGGTGGCGGGTGTGTGAGTGAATGAGGGGGAAATTTTTTTTTTGATTTTTTTGAATTATTTGGTTTTTGATTTTTGTTGGATTTTTGAGAGGTATTGAATGTTTTTGATTTTTAGAGAGATGAGAGAAATGATAATTGTGTGAGATGAGAGAGAAGTGAGTGAAAAATAAATGTTATATAGTAAAATTAGTGGTTGATTAGTAGAGGTAGTGAGGGAAAGTGATTAATTAGCTTCAATCCCCTCCATTTAGCATTAATCCCTCCCTTTTCCTCTTCAATCTCAACCCTCCATCCTATCTTTTCAATGGCTCTTAAGAGGACTTAGGGACTCAATGCTTTTTGGTGGACTCACTTGATCCTTCTTATATATATATATATATATATATATATATATATATATATATATATATATACATACATATATATATATACATACATATATATATATACATACATATATATATATACATACATATATATATATACATATATATATATATACATATATATATATATATATATACATATATATATACATATATATATATATATATACATATATATATATATATATATATATATATATAGAATCAGGATCCTGTACGAACTAAATTAGTGTGCGAACCGTACGAACTATCTAATTTAGGTAACTCAAAATAAACAAGACTTCTGCTGCGAATGCAAACCCAACCTTCTTTATCCTCTTCCTCTCTCTCACCTCAATCAACTACCAACCAACGCAGACCACCCACCCTCCGACGCGCGGCCCGACACCCTAACGCCGGCAGAGATGACCGTGAAGTTCACTCCGGCGACCTCGCCGACGATCCTCTCCATTCTATTTCTCTTCTCTCTTTGCGATCGTCTTCTTTATTGCAGCCCTTTCCTCGGCACATAGTCTCCTTCGTCGCCGCCCTGGTTGCCGCACCACCACCACAATTAGGTGCATTTTCAGTCATTAGGAACTCAATTTGATTCGAAATCCAAAAATGTCTTCAGTGTGATTAGTATTTTAAAACATTTCTTTGTTTTTCATATATATGATTTAACTTGCTCAATTGTTTTAAAAAAAATCAGATTTATGCTAGTTGTTGAGGCGCGTTCGACTGAGCTATGGTGGTTTGATGGTGCGAGATTAAACAAAAATGGAGTTGCAGGTGGTGAGTTAGTTTGGTGTTTGTCGGAGGTCTGGTAGAGAAAAAAAATCAAATTTATGCTAGTTATATGAGACAGTTTTGAGGTGCGTAGAATGGATTGTGGGTGGTAGGGATTTTGTGCCGGCAATAGTCGTCGGGATGAGATGTTGGCCGTGGGGATGATTGGTCCGGTGGTGTCGCAAGTTGTGTTTAGGCTAGGTTGAGAAGCGGTGGATGGTGTGGCTGTAGTAAGGTTGTGGTCTGCTCCTGTTGTATTAGTTGATGCTGGTTTGGGTGATAGTGGTGGTGGCGGTGGATAAATCAAATATGATTCCGGATACATCCATGAATATTGTCAGATGCACAAATCAAGTTGTGTATCTAGAGTACTCATATGTGTATCCGGAGGGAGTAACATATGTATCTAAGTGGTTTTTATAGCACGGAGAGCATAATGGAAGTGTTGGTTATGATGAACAAATATGTTTGCAGATGGGTACATTGTCAAAAGTAAACCACAAAAATTTTGCGAATCTAATTGGATATTACGAACAGGAAAAGCCTTTTACCAGAATGATGGATTTTGAGTATGCTCCTAATGGAGCTCTCTTTGAGCATCTGCACAGTGAGTGTCTCATTCTAGCTTCTTTCTCTGAAAATAATGACACTTTGGCAGTAAAGGAAATTGAACCCTTGGATTGGGCGATGCGGGTACGCATAATAATGGGTAGGGCATACTGCTTGGATGCTCCACCAGCTCAATCTGCGAATATCTCATAGGGATATGCAGTCATCCGTATATCTGTCAGAAGGTTATGCAGCTAATATCTCAGACTTTAGCTTCTGGAGCGTGGGAATAAGTAAAAGTAAGATGAGATCGCCTTCAATGCAACTTCTGGAGGCTTCAGCAACAAACATAGAAAGCAACAAACATAGAAACCAGACCTCCGACAAACACCAAACTAACTCACCACCTGCAACTCCATTTTTGTTTAATCTCGCACCATCAAACCACCATAGCTCAGTCGAACGCGCCTCGACAACTAGCATAAATCTGATTTTTTTTTAAAATAATTGAGCAAGTTAAATCATATATATAAAAAACAAAGAAATGTTTTAAAATACTAATCACACTGAAGACATTTTTGGATTTCGAATCAAATTGAGTTCCTAATGACTGAAAATGCACCTAATTGTGGTGGTGGTGCGGCAACCAGGGCGGCGACGAAGGAGACTATGTGCCGACGAAAGGGCTGCAATAAAGAAGACGATCGCAAAGAGAGAAGAGAAATAGAATGGAGAGGATCGTCGGTGAGGTCGCCGGAGTGAACTTCACGGTCATCTCTGCCGGCGTTAGGTACTGGCTGCCGGCGTCAGAGGGTGGCTGCTGGCGTTGGTTGGTAGTTGATTGAGGTGAGAGAGAGGAAGAGGATAAAGAAGGTTGGGTTTGCATTCGCAGCAGAAGTCTTGTTTATTTTGAGTTACCTAAATTAGATAGTTCGTACGGTTCGCACACTAATTTAGTTCGTACAGGATCCTGATTCTATATATATATATATATAGAGAGAGAGAAGGGTTCTTATAAGGTCCTCATACCATATAAGGCTCTAAGTCCTTATAAGAGCCCTTGGATGGAAGGGATGGAGGGATGAGATTACATCTCATTGAAGGGTCACAATTCTCCCTCCCTAATCCCCTTCCCTAATTGTGTATAACTCTACCTAATTTTGTACAACTCTTCCACCAATCTAATCTCCCAACTCACTTCCTCATTCACTCATCCTCTCTCATTTCTCACATCACTCTTTCTCTCTCATTTTCTCCCACCCTCTCTAAAAAAAAAAAAAACCAAGTTGATAAATAAAAAAAACCAAACTAAAACAAAACCAAAAAAAACCACTCCACCTCCACCTCCACCTCCATCACCCTCACCACCCGACCTCCCTTCTCCCCGGCCCACCTCTGCCGACAGCCAACAACAACGCCAACAACAACCAGCAACAACAACCAACAACATCCCGACCACCTCTGCCGACAGCCCACGCCCACCACCGCGACAACCATCGCCCAACAACCTTTCTCCCTCCCTGCTGCCGCACCACCTTTCTCCCTCCCTGCTGCCGCCTAAACACCACCCACCTTTCTCCCTCCCTGCCGCCTTTTCCTTTCTCCTCCCTGCTCTTCCTTTCTCCTTTTTTTCTTTCCTTTCTCCTCCCTGCCGCCTTTTTTTTCTTTCTCCTTTTTTTCTTTCTTTTTTTTTCGTCCTTTTTTTTCCGCCTAAACACCACCCACCTTTATGTGTTTTTTTGATTTTTTATTGTTTTTGTTTTGTTTATTGTTTTTTATTATTATTGTTATTTGGTATTTGGTTATTTGGTTTTATTATTGTTATTTGTTTTTTTGTTATTGTTATTGTTATTTGGTTTTTTTATTATTGTTATTTGGTTTTTGTCATTGTTATTTGTTTTTTTATTGTAGATCTAGTTTTGGGCAGTTTTACGGTTTTTCTTCTTTTTAATTTTCATTTTTTGGGCTAAAGTTATACAATAATCAAAATAGAGTTATACTATTAATGTCTAAAGTTATACATTGTATAAATTGAAGTTACACAAATTTGTTATTTGATTTTTTGGACTAAAGTTATACATCTTGTCTATTAAAGTTATACACTGCGTGCACTAGAGTTATACACACGATATTTAAATTTGGTTTTGTTATTTGGTTTTTTTTTTAGATTTTAGATTTGGTTTTTTGTGATTGTTATTTGGTTTTTTGTTTTGTTATTGTTATTATTGTTATTTGGTTTTTATTATTGTTATTCAAGTTTTTTTATTTGTTTGATTTTATGATTTGTGTTATGTTTTGATTTTATTTTTTTTATTGTTTGATTTTTTTACTATTTACGACTAAAGTTATACATTTTATGACTAAAGTTATACATTTTATGACTAAAGTTATACATTTAATGACTAAAGTTATACCCTTAAAACATTAAAGTTATATACAAATAAGGACTAAAGTTATACAATTTTGGACTAAAGTTATACAAATTTGGACTATAATTATACAAAAAATGATTGAAGTTATACAAATAAGGACAAAAGTTATTCAAATAAGGACTAAAGTTATACAAAAATGGACTAAAGTTATACAAAAAAGGACTGAAGTTATACAAAATAGACCAAAGTTATACAAAAAACGACTAAAGTTATACAAAAATGGACCAAAGTTATACAAAAATGTACCAAAGTTCTACAAAAATGAACCAAAGTTATACAAAAATGCACCAGAGTTATACAAAAATGCACCAAAGTTATACAAAAAATGGACTAAAGTTATACAAAAATGAACCAAAGTTATACAAATATAGACCAAAGTTATACAAAAATGAACCAAAGTTATACAAAAATGAACCAAAGTTATACAAATATAGACCAAAGTTAGTCCATATTTGTATAACTTTGGTCCATTTTTGTATAACTTTGGTTCATTTTTGTATAACTTTGGTTCATTTTTGTATAACTTTGGTTCATTTTTGTATAACTTTGGTTCATTTTTGTATAACTTTGGTGCATTTTGGTATAACTCTGGTGCATTTTTGTATAACTTTGGTTCATTTTTGTAGAACTTTGGTTCATTTTTGTATAACTTTGGTCCATTTTTGTATAACTTTAGTCCTTATTTGTATAACTTTAGCCCATATTTGTATAACTTTAATCCATATTTGTATAACTTTAGTCCATTTTTGTATAACTTTGGTCCATTTTTGTATAACTTTGGTTCATTTTTGTATAACTTTGGTTCATTTTTTTATAACTTTAGTCCAATTTTTTGTATAACTTTAGTCCAATTTTTTGTATAACTTTAGTCTTTTTTTGTATAACTTTGGTCTATTTTTGTATAACTTTGGTTCATTTTTGTATAACTTTACTCCATTTTTGTCTTAGATGAAAAAAAAGTATCTCACAAAAAAAAAACGAGATTTAAAACACGAAATCTTAAAAAAAAAAGTATAACAAGAAGAGATTTAAGAAAATGAATAAAAAATGATAACTAACAAAATAAAAGACAACTAAAATAAAATAAAAGACAAAAAAAATAATAAATGGAAAAAACAACTAAAAACATACAAATTAATACAAAACGAAAAAAAAAAAAAAAACGAGTTGAAAAAAAAAAGAAAGTCAGCGGCGGTGGGGCGGCGGCGGTGGGGTGGCGGCGGCGGGGGTGGTGGGTGGTTATTTGGTGTTGGGTGGGGTGGTGGTGGGTGGTGGTGAATGAGGAAGAGAGGAATGAATGATTTATTTGAGTTTTTTGATTTATTTGGATTTTTTGGGTTTTTTATTTATTTGGATTTTTGGGTTTTTTTTATTTATTTGGGTTTTTTTTTAGAGTTTGAGAGAAGAGAGAAATGAAATGTGTAAGATGAAAGAGAAATGGATGAGTGGAAAACAAATATATAGTAAATTAGTGATTAATTAGAGTGGATTAGTGAAGGATGAGAGAGATGGTGAGATTAGCTTATAAACACACTTTTTGGGGTTGATCTCATCCCTCCATTTCCCTCCATCCAATGGCTCATAATAGAACTTATGGACTCAATATAAATGTGGACCTTAGTTGATCTCTTCTCTCTCTCTCTCTCTCTATATATATATATATATATATATATATATATATATATATATATTTATTTATTTATTTATTTGTGCATTGTTTGACATTAGTAACATTGTATATGCATTATAACATGAGTAATGGTAATTAGGGTTTGATGGTATGTTATTGTTTGGCAATATTCATACATGTGGAAAATTGGATAAGTATAGCTAGTCTCACATTGTTGAATAGATTGCATTATAACATGTACATGAGGCATTGATACAAACGGGTGAGTTAATGATAAATTGAGCATTATTATCATGTCATAAATTGTGTTGTTTGAGAAATATACTACTTGTGTAACACCCCCTCATACCAAGGTGCCTTACCAGGACCACCCTACCATGAAAGTGTGTTACCATCTCGGTTATCCGAGGTTAGTAAATATCAAAAGTGTCTGAACTAAGCACATTTATTAAAGTACCAATAAAATAATGTTTACATCAAAACCAAATCTCAAACTGGTCCAACGAAATATAAATAAATGTCTAACAACTAGAAATCATAACTACGACTCGAACAGTGGTGCTACGACTGATGATGACAATTCCCCCATGACTGTCCCAAGCTCACCCATAGCAATACCTGTCAAGTCTGTTCACCATCCCCGAATAGATCACCGCAGGTTTTACAAACAACAACACGGGGTCAGTATTACTCAATCAATGTAAGGCAAACAACACGGTAACCAGCTGATCATACACACTCCCCGGTCTCCCAATCTCACATAGTAACCGACTACACACCGAAGTGTGTAGCCCTGCCAGATTACCCATCGCAACAGGTAATCCACGCGGCCAGTGGGTGACCGCAGCTGATCCCACCAAGTCCAGCTCATCAACGAGCTACTAAAACAAATCCATGTCCCTTAATGTGCACATCCTCTCCCGTGGCGGGTTCCACGGAGGGCGAACTAGGGTGTGAAGCCACTCCCGCAAGTGACTCCACCACAATCACAACACACAGCATCACAGCTGTCACAACCTCTCCACACCAACACCGTCACAACAACGCCCATACTCCGATGATCAGCAGTTAACAATAATCACGAAACAATCATGCCATAACAATTAATAGTAAAACTGAGTAGGAAACCCTACCTTAGCAATCAACAGTAGAATGAAGATCAGACAATCAGAAAGGCTCCTCTACGAAGTCTTCTTCTATACAATAATCACATAACACAATTACATAATGAACAATCCCCCCTTTATTCCCTAAATCCAAACATACAGTAGTCCCAATAAAACATAAATGACATAGGGAAATGAACTTACCAGCAGTAGAATGCAAGATTGCACGTAAGGATCACAACGATTGCACACACACGAGATTAGGGGATGATTAGGGAGTGATTAGAGAGTGATTAAGGTGATCATAAAATAATTAGGGTTAAAATGACGTTTTAGAAACTGACGGTGAATATAAAAATAACCCTAAACACTCCCGCATCAAACCGCTAAAACAACACTCGCCAGACCGGATACTCGATCGAGTAAAGCTATACTCGGCCGAGTATCCTCTACTCGGTCGAGTATTCCCATACTCGGCCGAGTATTCATCGGCAGAACCAAAACAGACTCTACAAATAACACTACTCGACCGAGTAGGCTCTACTCGGTCGAGTATGCAACTTAATAAAATCCGTAGTATTACAGTCTTCCCCCCTTAAAAAGAACTTTGTCCAGAAGTTCACACCCCAACTAACACGGGACACCACAAACACAAAAGACCACAAACACAAAAGACAAAAAGACATTCCACACAAACATTTGTTAACCCAAAGGAACTACCCAAAACACCACCAACCCGACTCAAAGTAAAACAAAACACAACCGCGACCATCTCCTACCTCCCTAAAAGACAACGGTTACGTCCCCGTAACCAAACATACCTGATCAAACAGGCTAGGAAAACGTTCTCGCATGGCTTCCTCGGGTTCCCATGTGGCCTCTTCCACATTGTGATTGGACCAAAGGACCTTGAGTAAGACCGTCTCACCATTTCTTGTCTTACGAACCTTGCGATCAAGAATCTCTTTAGGAATCTCGGCGTAGGACAAGGATTCATCAAGCTCGATGTTCTCCATCTCAAGGATATGCGATGGATCACTCACATATTTCCGAAGCTGAGAAACATGGAAAACATTGTGGACTCTATCCAAAGCTGGTGGTAAAGCCAATCTATAGGCTACTTCGCCTATACGGTCCAAAATCTCATAAGGACCTATAAACTTCTGACTTAGCTTACCTCTCTTCCCAAAACTCATCACACCTCGCATAGGTGACACTTTCAAAAGAACCTTGTCACCTACTGCGAACTCAATGTCCCTGCGGTGTAAATCGGCATAGCTCTTCTGACGATCTTGAGTTGCTCTCATCTTTTGCCGAATCAACTGGACTTGCTCAACCATATCTTGTACCAGCTGTGGCCCTAAAACCACTGTTTCAGAACTGTCATCCCAGCAAACTGGACTTCGGCACTTCCAGCCATACAAGGCCTCAAAAGGCGCCATCCCGATACTCGTATGGTAACTGTTGTTGTATGAAAACTCAATCAGATCAAGTCGGTCCTCCCAGCTGCCCCCAAACTCCATGACACATGCCCTCAACATGTCCTCTAAGGTTTTGATGGTTCGCTCAGTCTGACCATCAGTTGCCGGGTGAAAAGCTGTACTCATCTTCAAGGTTGTACCCATCAACTCCTGTAGTTCTTGCCAAAAGTTGGATATGAACCTCGCATCACGATCAGAAACGATATCCTACGGTATACCATGTAACCGAACCACATGTCTCCTGTAACCCAATGCCAGCTGCATCTTAGACCAAGTATCTTTCATTGGAACGAAGTGAGCTGACTTAGTTAACCGATCAACAATCACCCAGATCATGTTGTTACCTTGCTGTGACCTAGGCAACCCCACAATGAAGTCCATGGATATTGACTCCCACTTCCACTCAGGTACTTCCAAGGATTGTATCTTACCTTGTGGTCTCCTTTGTTCACCTTTGACTCTCCGACAGGTCAAACACCTGACCATGAATTCAGCTACATCTTTCTTCATGTTTGGCCACCAGAAAGTGTTCTTAAGGTCTTTGTAAAGCTTGTCGCCACCCGGATGAACTGAATAAGGAGTGCAATGAGCCTCCGTCAGGATCACCCTCCTCAACTCCGCATCCTCAGGAACGCACCATCACCCATCAAAACGGACACTTCCATCTGTATTGATAGAAAACTTGAAAACTGTCCCACTCTCTACTCTTGAATATTAGGGTCGAACTCCTGTTTACTCTTGATGTTCTTATATAACTCTGGTTCGATTGTTAAATCTCCGATGGCATCTCCCTTCCTTAACATAAAAATTCCCATCTTAGACATCTCGTCTCTTAGCTTCAGCAAGGACATGGCTGAACATAGCGAATGAACACTCTTCCTGCTCAAAGCATCTGCAACAACATTAGCCTTACCCTCGTGATATATGATCTCCATATCGTAATCCCCGATCAGCTCCATCCACCGTCTCTGTCGGATGTTAAGCTCCTTCTTAGTGTAGATATATTTTAGGCTCTTATGATCCGAAAACACCTTGAAAGTTGCTCCATAAAGGTAGTGCCTCCAAATCTTAAGGGCGAAAACAACTACACCCAGCTCCAAATCATGAGTAGGATAGTTCTCCTCATATGGCTTCAGCTGTCTCGAAGCATAAGCTATGACTTTCCCTGCCTGCATCAAAACACAACCAAGACCATTCTTTGAAGCATCGGTATATACCTCAAAGTTCTCACATCCCTCTGGAAAAGCTAGGATAGGAGCTGTGGTCAAACGTTCCTTTAAGGTCTGAAACGCCGTCTCACAACTCTCATCCCAAACAAATCTGGTCTCTTTCCTCATCAGAGATGTCATAGGCCGTGCTATGGTAGAGAAATCTTTCACAAATCTCCTCTAGTAGCCAGCAAGGCCTAAGAAACTCCGAATCTCAGCAACATTCTTCGGTGATTCCCACTTGGTTAAGGCCTCAATCTTACTAGGATCCACAAATACCCCCTTCTTAGATATCACATGCCCCAGAAAAGCCACCTCCTCTAACCAGAACTCGCACTTAGATAGCTTGGCGTAAAGTTGATTCTCTCTCAGAGTTTGCAAGACTATCCTCAAGTGCTCTTCATGTTCTTCCTTAGTCTTAGAATAGACTAGGATGTCATCGATGAACACAACCACGAACTTGTCTAAGAACGGTGTAAAGATCCGATTCATCAAGTCCATGAAAGCTGCTGGTGCATTGGTCAACCCAAAAGGCATCACCACGTACTCATAATGACCATATCGAGATCGGAACGCTGTCTTAGGAATATCCTCATCTGCTATCCTCAGCTGGTGATAACCTGACCTCAGGTCAATCTTGGAGAATACACCTGCTCCACTTAACTGATCAAACAAGTCATCGATCCTGGGCAAAGGGTACTTATTCTTCACTGTGACACGGTTGAGCTCTCTGTAGTCGATGCATAGCCTCATAATCCCATCTTTCTTCTTCACAAAAAGAACAGGGGCTCCCCACGGTGACACACTAGGCCTGATATAACCCTTGCTTAGCAACTCATGTATTTGCTTTTTCAACTCTGCTAACTCTTTAGGTGCCATACGGTAAGGTGCTTTGGATATCGGACCTGTTCCCGGTTTAAGCTCCACGCTGAAATCAACATCCCTCTTGGGAGGCAAACTCGGTATCTCCTCAGGAAAGACATCTTCGAACTCTCTCACCACGGGTATCTCGGGAAGGCGTCGGCGGCTCTACTCGGTCATCCCTCACATGACAGAGAATCAAGGGACACTTCTTCCTCAAACATGACTTTAAAGTCATCACAGCTATGAACTTACACTTAGGCTTTACCACAAACCCTCTATAAGACACCCTAACACCCTTAGGACTCTTTAAGGACACTCTCTTCTACCGAGAATCTATCCTGGCATCATACTTACCCAGCCAATCCATCCCAACAATTACCTCAAACCCATCCATAGGAAACTCTAACAGATCTATCGGTAAATCTACCCCTCCAACCACCATAGACACTCCCTTGTACAACTTGAGACACGACACAGACTCCCCTGACGGTATGAATACATCATCTTTTACAACCTCAAACTTTCCCAAACCCATAGACAAGGCATGACTCTTAGACACAAAAGAATGTGTAGCCCCCGAATCAAACAAAACAAAAGATGGTACATTATGAACAAGAAAGGTACCGGTAACTACATGAGCATCATCTTGCACTTCTTGTTTGTCCATCATGAAAAGTTTTCCACTGTTTTTCTGTCCTCCACCCTGAACCGAAGCATTGGAGGTACTTAGCTTAGCTGTTGAATCTTGGGTGGTGTTGTTCTGCCTCTGATATGATCCACCACCGCTGCGGTTATAGCTGCCCTGGTTGCCCTGTCCACCTTGGTTGCCCCATGATCAACCTCTCGGTCGATTACTAGCAAAACTCCGAGTTGGCCTGTGGGAGAAATTCCCATGTTGGTTTCCTGATCCGGTGCCAGGCCTGAAACTGGTGCATTCCCGTCTTCTGTGGCCGACACCACCACAGCCGTAACATGTTATGTTGGAGTTGTCACTCACACTCCGACCTCCGTTCTTGCCCCAGCCTCGAAAACCCCCGGAGCCATAACCCCCACCAGAAAAAGCTTTGGAGTGGTTGTAGTTACCCTTCTTGTTACTGTCGATTGTTGCTTCCACTTTGTCGGCCTTCCTCTTTTTCCAGTTGAGTCCTCTCGTTGATCTCCTTTGAGAGATCCACCATCCTCTCAGCTTGGCCCGCCCTTAGATACAGTTCCTTAAGGTCAGTAGCAACCCCCGCTGCCATACGATTCATGATCTTGGCAGATAAACCCCTCTCAAAGCGGAGAGCTAAACCCCTCGGTCCTAGCTGCATGTCGTCAACATAACGAGATAGCTCCATAAACTGATGATAGTAGTCAGTGACTGTCATCTCCTCAGTCATGGTGAAAGAATCAAACTCGGATCTCATCTTGTGTCGAATATGCTCTGACACAAACTTCTCTATCATAGCACTCTTCAGCCCAGACCACGGAATAGCTCCCAAACCTTCGGCCTGGTAAAAAGCTCTAGCATCATCCTTGACATTTTGCCACCAAACAGCAGTTTCACCTCTCAGGTAGTAAACTACCTGCTCAACGATCATGTCCTCGGGGCACTTAACCATTTCCATGAGAGCTTCAATCTCACGGTGCCACTTCTCGAGCAACTTTGGTTCCCCTACCCCTTCATATGTGGGAGGGTTGAAATGAGCAATGTTGATGCTGAGCTGAGTAAGCATCCATCGGCCCTGCTCGGCCGAGCCATACCAAAGACGGGTTAAAACAGTATAAAGTCCCCTATCATGCTTTCTATTCCCTCATCAAACACATAACAACCGGAATTAAAACGCCACGTTATAAACACATAGCCATACCATTCATTCACAGGTGAATCAAATACACCAAAATTCACATACTCATTCTTTCTACTACTTTTCCAAATCACCAAACTTACGAATTCCACATGTAAACTTCCAACCATCACTTATTATCAACATGAATCGTCATATACATGCACATACAAGACACAACACTCAACACACTTCCCCATGTGACCGGCTCGAGTTAATAAGGGCCAAATTGCGACTCCGGGACGTCTCCCGAGTCTTTGCGGTAGCTCCAAACAACTGACGGTGAATATAAAAATAACCCTAAACACTCCCGCATCAAACCGCTAAAACAACACTCGCCAGACCGGATACTCGGTTGAGTAAAGCTATACTCGGCCGAGTATTCCCATACTCGGCCGAGTATTCATCGGCAGAACCAAAACAGTCCCTACAAATAACACTACTCGGCCGAGTAGGCTCTACTCGGTCGAGTATGCAACTTAATAAAATCCGTAGTATTACAACTTGTTCGTGATTGTCACAATCTATAAGTGTTTTTTGTTGGAGAACATGTTGTTATTTGGTGTTGGTTGTGATACACGGTTGTTGAGGAGACGTAAGAAGGTTGGGAGACCTTCTTATGCTTGAGTCGTCTCTTGGAGCTTCCCACGCCAAGAGGGATGTGCACATTAAGGACTTGATTTTGGAGGGACTCGTGTGGTTGAGACATGACGTCTGGCATGAGATCTGAGTCGCTCTTGAGCCCGGTACCACAGATGTGTTCCGAGTACCTAGTTATGAGATGCGGTGTCGTGGGCGTGTCCCTGACATCGGTGTGTTGAAGGCGGAGCCATGAGGTGTTGTGTATTGTTGTTATTGACATTCATTTGCATAATCATGTAGGTTATCATAGTAGGATGACATAGATGAACATTTGTATTGTTAAAGCTAACCTTGTGTTTTAAAATGTTAGTGGTGAACCATATGGTGATTTTCGCCCATATGGGGAGCAGTGTTTGACAGGTAGGACTTGCATATATTAACTCGGAGGCTTTGGGGAGTGGTCTTTACTTTTAGCGAGTCATCACTTTTGTTATTCTAAATTTTTGACATTTAGACTCCATTCTTTTCATGACGGTTTGTATTATTGGAGTGGCCTTGTGCACCCCTTAACTTGTAGTAACTTGATCTGACTTTGCTACTTATAAATCTTATGTTCGCACTACAAACTCGAGAAACCAAGTCTTGTGGCACTCTCATGGGTTAGGGTTGCCTTGAGGAAAGATTCCGACTTATGGGGGTGTTACACAGAGATTACTGGTTTTGTGCGGCTATAGGGCAAGGCCTCCACACTGCTTATTCATTTTTCTTTGCAGGACCAAGAGGACGTTTAGGTTTCCCCTAGTATCTTTTACATTCCGCAGTAGCATGCGCAAACCTTTTACTAGCACCACAGATCATAGGCTTCCACTCATATTCAGCATGTAAACTAACCAACTCACCCAGATATCCCAGAAATTTAATGGTCTCTGGTAAGTGTTGGCCAATTTTAATGTCAATCATTACATGGGCATATCCTAGTCTCATTTTATCCACCGTAGAACTAACATTCCTAACATATTCACCCACTAAACTAGCAATCTTAGGTAAGCATTTACCCCAAAATTTTAAGGGCAACTTATGAATTTTTATCCAAATAGGGATAATTTTCACATCATGATTGATTAAATCATTTTCAATCCATTCATTGACAATTAAGGGTTTACTATCAAAGAGGAAGTGACTCTTTTTCAGAACCAACTCTTTTGCAACTAAAGTTTTAAACCGTACAATAAAAACAACATGGGGAAGAAAGGCAAGTTTATCTCCCTCATTTTTAGCCCAGATTCAACGAATAAAACCTTCGACAATATCCCAATGGGGATTTGCACTAAGTATAAAGCAATAGACCGACTGTTTCCAGTACTCCAATTCTTCCTTTACATCCTCAACCAAAAATTGGAAAGGATTTTCTACATTTTCAGGTTCCACTAGAATGGATTCAAGTTGGGTACTCGATTCAGGCACATCGTTAACCAAGTCCTCAAGATCTAACGAAGGAATACCAACGAGTGAGTGGATACTTTTCTCTTTACCTTTGCCTTTCGAATTACTAGCTAACACAAAATCAATATCAGGATTAAGCATAGAAAATTTATTCTTCGAACGGATCGATGATTCCTTATTACATAAGATGAAGATCGCGCCATGATAACTGCAAATTTTTAGGGTTTTCCTAGGGTTTTTATGTTTTTTTGTGATTTTTTAGGATTTTCTCTCTCTACTTTTCTCTCTTATCTCTCTTTTTTTTCTCAATTGTTATCAATATTGTATCTTTATTGGTTATTCCTTGGTTTCCTGGAAAACCACAAAGCAAAAAACAGTAAGCAAAAGCTCTGTAGAAGCAGAGTATAGGTATAAGTTTAGATGATATGGATTAACAATCTAGTTCATGTTCATAAGCCAACATATTTATTTTGGGACAATCAAGCTCCACACCATATAGCATATAAACCAGTATTTCATGAACGGACGAAGCATTTGGAGATTGATTGTCATTATGTTCGAGATAAGTTGCGGGAAGGTTTTCTGGATACTCAACGGGTAAGAACATGGATGCAGCATACATATTTTATAATGACCAAAGCATTAGGTTCATAACAACATAATTTTCTCACTGTTAAGTTTGGCCTGAGTTGTAATAAGAAGAGTCAAGTTTGAGGGGGGATGTAAACATATGAGAAAGTCAATAATGACCATTACGACCATTATTGACTTAGTTAGTTAACTAGTTTAGGTCCCATGTAAATGCGTGGTTTTTTAGATAGTAATATGAAAAGATGTTAAATATTTAACTTATTGTATTGAACTATACTTTGAATTTGAAATTATAGCTTGGTAACAGGCTTAAGTGGTACAAAGGAGAAAATATGATAGTTTGACACCAAATCAGATTGACATTTTAACTAAACTTAATCATGTAAATTCCTTGATTTTCAGAAATTAATGTTATTATACTATTACGTTTATAAAAAGAATAATCTTAACTAATGACTCGAAAATACACTAAAATTAGTAAAATGAGAGAATTTGCAAAATTAGATAATCAACGCGTAGTACCTTTGTATCAAAAGACAGAAAAACATTGGAAAATGATTATGCAAAATATTACCGTTTCATACATGTTATTATAACATTTCTATTTGTATAAAAAAATCAAAATATCCCATTAATATGTTTTTACATATTGAAAGTTGTCATTTATGGTAGAATTAATAGACATTGTGAAGACCAATCATAGAGCATTTTACTTTGGTGGGAAAATTTTGGAAGGCTCTTAATCTTTTAGTATAAAGGGGATTTCTGTTAAAGCATTAGAGTTAATATATATGTTGCTCATTGTAACAGAATTGAATTACTCACTCCATTATCAATATGTTTTATCTCTTTATAACTAATAACTTCTCTCTCTAGAACAAATTACTTACTATTCAAGCTTTCTTATTCACATCAACAATGAAGGTTTATTAAACTTCATGACTCCATTAATAGAGAAGTGTTTAACGTACATGAACTAGAAGATGAATGTAAAGAAATTTTGAAGAAATATTAAGACATATGAAAATAGAGAATTGAAGAAAATATTGTCAATTTTATTTCTGTAAAAGTGATTACAATTATTACAAGGGTAAACTATTTATAGTAATTAGCTCAATACAAGAAGTAGGTTGTTACAACAACTTAACTAACTCTCTTAACAACCTAACAACCCGAGTAACTAACTCGTATATTCTCATATTCCTCCCCCCCCCCCCCTTCAAGATGGACTCCATGTTTGTAACAGGAGACCAAGCTTGGAAGACAAATAGGTATGCTCATTAGCTCCCAATGCTTAGTCATTATGTCTGCAATCTGCTGTTTGCTGCTGACATGCCTGGTTATCAAGAAGCCTTCATGTTTCTTGTCCCTGACATAATGGCAGTAAACATTTCGGTTCTTCGTCCTCTCATGAAATACAGGGTTAAGTGCAATATATTGTAACACCCTTATTAATCGGGGATCCAAATACGATCCCAAATTATACAAACCAAGTTATAAAAATGGAATCTAAATAATTAATGTCAACAACTAGATAAGAAAGTGGCGACAAGCTCAAAGGGAGACCGCTCAAAGCCCCGACGCATCTAAATGCACAATACACCTATCAAACCACTGCTCTCCATATGATCGAAAATATCATATGATTCACCACAGATATTTTAAAAATATTTGCTATCAGTCTCAATAATATGAATGCCTACAATGACATGACTAACTGATATAAAATACAATATGATATGCTATAAGCATATGCACAACACATGTGATCACCAGCCAATACTCCTCCAACACAAACCCAGTGACGGCATCGCAACACCGCCACCAACAGCCAGGTCGCAGTCCGTAACAAGACACTAAGGACGCATCCAAAGTGCCGAGCCCGAGCGCTAACCAGACCCCTGCCAGATGTCGTGACACCACACGAGTCCTTCCATACTCAAGTCATTAACGTGAACATCCCTCATGGATTGGGAAGATCTAAAAGGCGACCCAAGCGTAAGATGTCTCACGGCCCATTTTACGTCTCCTCAACAACCCAACAACAACACCACCCTCCTCCAATCGTCTCCTCCAACAACCACAAATAACCAAATATGCACAATATGTCTTTCCACACATTTATAAACCATTATATGACAAGAATACACATGCTTACAATTAAACCGACCAATTAACCAATAATCTTCCTAATTCATATTATAATGCAACCAAATGATAAAATAATGTTAATACTACATACCCATCCACATGATATGATGAACATCCAACATTAGTATGTAACCAAACCCTAATCACCCAACTAGTTATATAATCATGTTATCATGCAACTATAACATGTATTATGCAATTCCTGGCAACTAACACAAATTTAAACATTCGGATTACTTAGACCGAGTAGGGGAACCCTACCTTTGCAAATCTCCAAGCAAGTAGGCAAGCACACTAGAAGGACTCTTCTAGGAAGTCTCCTCCTACAACAATTAATGAACTAACTATCACATGTTCTACAATACTAAAATGACTAATTAACCTCTTGATTAACCCACTTAATTAATCAAAATCCTAACTAATTTTGCATAAGACAACATTCCCCAAAAGCTAGGGTTTACTAATAATAAATAAAAGAAAAAGGTGAAAGGATACTTATAAATGTAAACAAAAGAAAAAGGAATGAAGATTGAGTGCAAATCTTCCAAAGTATGGGGGAAATCTTGAAGGGATAAGGTTATGAGGATTTTGAGAGATGAGGAACAATTTAGGGTTGTGAGAATGAGTGGAATTCTGAAAAATTAAGTATAAATACCAAGGCCCAACAACACAAGGCCCACACGCGAAAACTCAGATGAACCCGTACATTCGGTCGAGTGCTCGGTAGCACTCGGTCGAGTGCACCAACCACTTGGCCGAGTGACTCACTAACAGAAGATGATATAATACCCAGAGGGCACTCGATATATCTACTCAGTCGAGTACTCAACTATACTCTATCGAGTGCACTACTATAAAATATGAGGTATTAGATATACTCCGCAACTTTATTATCACAATACAAAGTGATAGGCAAGGCAACTGAAAATTGCAGTTCCTACAACACCCATGCAGTCCACACCATCTTACTGGTAATATAGGACATTGATACGTATTCAGCCTCTGCCGAGCTTTTGTTGACAATTTTCTGTTTCTTTGTTTTCCCGAAGATTAAGGAGGAACCTAAGAATAAGCAATAACCACTGAGATATCTACAACTAAAAGAATAACTAGCCCAGTCTGCATCTGAGTAAGCCGTCAAGACAGGAGCTGCTAAAGCAGAATAAAAAAAACCCTGCATTTACAGTGCGAGACAAATACCTAACCAGATGTTGTGCTGCTAAATAATGAGGCTCTCTTGGCTGTGTCAAGAATTGACTAAGATGCTACGGAATATATGATATATCAGGCCTTGTAAGACTCAGATATAGGAGTCTACCAATTAGCCTTCTATGTTTTTCAGGCTCTTGTAATAATTAACCTGCATAGGGTAAGACACAGGTTTTGTATTTGTAAACCTAACATCATTAATAATATTCAAAGTCGACTTTCTTTGGTTAAGCATAACGCCTTTCTCATTTGTAGCAACCTTCAAACCCAAAAAATATCTCATTAGACCAAGAGCTTTAATTGTGAACTTGATGTGCAATGTATTCTTTAGCTCCTGAATGTCACTTAAGCCTTCTCTAGTCAAGAGTACATCATCTACATAGACCAAAGCAGCCATGAACTTATGACAAACTGAATTTACTCTAATGAAAAAAGAGTAATCTAACTTGGATTGTGTGAACCCTTGTTGCAATAAGAATTTTGTAAGCTCAAGATTCCAATGTCTCGAATCTTGTTTCAATCCATAGAGAGACCTCCTTAATCTATAAACTTGACCAATTTCAGCTTTGTTATGACCCAACAGTGGCTTCATGTACACCTCTTCGTCCAAATAACCATGGAGAAAAAGCATTGTTGATATCAACTTGATGTAAAGGCCATTGCTTCATTACAGCTACAGCTAATAGAATTTCTCACTGTTGAAAACTTGGCCACAGAAAAGAGCTATGCTTGTAGTCCTTATCCTTGATTTGATTATACCCTTTGGCTAAAAATCTTGATTTATACCTTTCTATAGAGCCATTAGCTTTATGCTTGATTTTATAAACCTATTTACACCCTATTGCTTTATTATTTGGTGGTAGGGTAACAAGATCCCAAGTATAGTTATTATCTAAAGTGTGCAACTCATCATGCATGGCTTCCACCCACTTTGGATCATGACAAGTGTGATGGTAATAACTTGGTTCATATGTCTCAACTATATTTCATAAAAACATCACAAACTCCTTGTCAAACATCTGTAAGTCATTGACAACCTTATCATGTAAGTCATTGGCTCTCTGGCACGGTTCAAAACTTTGTCGTCTAAGCCAACCAACCAAAACAATATTTATAAACTAAACAAACTACTCTTAGTAGAGTGGTAAGTAAAGGTCGGATCCCAAGGGACGGGTATTGAATTAAGTTATCGGTTGTAGAAAGCAATGTCTTAGGGTGTCACAAATTGGGTTGAGATTTGAGGTATCAAACTACACTACTTAACAATGAAATATAAAGAAATGAAAGTAAAACAAGCAAGTAAAGTAGGGGTTTGTAAACAACAGATTAAGGCACTAGGGTATCATGGGTTCATAAGGGAGTTCATGGTGGTGATCATACAAACATGTTTACATAGTTGCAAGCAAATTATTGTTGTAGTGCAATCCAATTAGTTTATATCTTACGATTTCTAGGAAGATTTGGGTCCCGGAGCCGAGTCGGTCAAGACTGTACAACATCTACAAGTCGACTTAGTTTCTTCCTATTCACTTTTATGCATGGTCTAACAAGACTCGAGTTAGTTTATATCTTACAAGTCTTGTTGAATAGATAAGAGATGTACACATGCAAGGTTTGTTAATCAAGCAATTTATCAAGCATAACATGTGCATAAGTTGACACTACAACAAGCAAGCAATCTTATGAAAACATATTAGATTAAGTATGAATCTGCCCCCATGTTAAACTTCCCATAATCCCCCATTAGCCCTAGCTAGAAGACTACTCACTCATGACTATGGTAAACCTGCTAATAAAGGTGTCAATCATATTAGAAAAGTTAAACATTGTAAATGAGTAAAGCAATAATTAATTAAGCAAGGATAAAAGGGATTATACCAAATTTAAGGATGATCCAAATAATAAGCAAAGAATAATAGAAGAACACTTGATGAATGATGAAGAGTTGTCAAGTCTTCAATAAACCCCAAATAGTCTTCAAATTACCCAACTAAATCTAAGAACACTTGAATGATTAAAGAGGAATTAAGATTTGATTGATATTGAATTAAGAGAATACAACTTGATTAATAATATATAAACTTAATTAATGCTAAATTCTAACTTGGTGATTAACCCCCTAACACAATGGGGTATTTATACTAAGTACAAGTATTAGGGTAACTAACGGCTTAAATGACGATTAAGTCCCTAAGAAGAAGATTAGTGCTTTGCAAAAAATCAGGATTGTCATTGAAGCAAACTCTCAGGATTTGAAGGTGAGACCAAGAGCTTTAATTGACTCCGGATCTTTGAACTTCTTCTTGTTCTTTGACTGCCTAAGGATCCGTGGGGATCATTGGGAGGTCGTGGGGGTCTTCATTATTGCCCATTCTACTTCATTTATTTACGTAGGTCTTTAGTAATGGTCTCCTCTTTGATTCTTGGTCATTAGATGCACTCCATTTAGCTCTACTTTGCTCCATAAATGCAAGGCTAGCAATCCTCTCCTACCAAGGACACAAAACCTCAAAGAATATGCAAAGTAGGGAACTAAAGATAAAAATGACCTTAATAAGCACTAGAAAGCATGAGGCTAGTTTGGGGACTAAATGTGCATGAGTCACATCAAATAACCTTTGCTCGTTGATATTTAGTCAAAGATAAAATTTATAAAAAGAGAGTAATCGGGTTGTAAATTCTAGTTGCTCTATATTTAGTCTAAGGTAACAAATGTGGGGGTTGGTTTGAATTGGACTACAGCTAATAGTAAATAAAAAACAGTAAACTAAATAAATGATTTAAACAGATAAAAGAAGGGTACTAGGATGGTCGGGTCATTAATAAGCAAAGAAACTAAGTAAGTCTGAATCAAACTCGGGTCGGGAAATAAAAGGTCCTTTCGGTCCCTTAACAAATAGCATCTCTCGATCTCGCTATAGGTCCCTAATGTCACTAATACTAACTTGTCTATAAACTTAAACTATACCTATCTTGATCTCAGAGATTTAGTCGATTTAATTGATGGTCAAATAACCTTCCCTATCTTTCGATCTAAATCACGAAATAGGTATCTAACGGGTCGCATGCATTCCGTTAAATACAAGATTAAATTTAATTAAAACGAATATGAACCCTACGAGGCGGTCGATCGATGGGTTCGGTCGATGACCAACACGACGAGAGTCCTCCCTAATCTAATTTCGCCTACATCTAAAGAAATGAAGGTAAAAACAACAACTAAATGGAGTAAATAACAACAAAAAAAACGATTGCTTTTTGCTAATATCATACTAATAATGAAATGCAATAAAATTTGAAACTAGGCAGAATTGCGAGATTTAAGAGGAAAGATTAAGACAAAGGGCAGAATTCCAATGCTAAAATCGATAACCCAAACCCTAGTTACTCGAAAATATACTAAAACTCAAAGCCTTTGTATTGTGATAGAAACTTAGGTAAAAACTTGATCAAAACTTGAATACTAAGCGATGGTTTTATGCTAGCAATCAACGCAACATCCTAAACCTAAATCCTTGATTTGATTATACCCTTTGGCTAAAAATCTTGCTGCTATTTTATCAAAACACGTGGACTTGTCTTTTCTATAGAGTTCCTTAAGTTCATTACGTCATTTGCTTTACGGATTTGCTTGATTTTGATTCTTTTATAAAGTACAAAATACGGAAGTAGACGGAAATAGGGAGAAATTAGCATAAACTACCCGAAATTAAAATGGGATGTAAAACATTATTCAAACTTTGCTTGTCCCCAAGCAAGAACTAGACTCGATCTAATGACCTAATGGAACGAGTTCAATCTCAAGATGCAACCTAAGCTGATTTAATGCACAACCAACAATCAATTAGTAATGTGAATCATATTATAAAGTCAAAAGCTACCTTTGCAAGACTTGTCAAATTGGACTCATGTCGCTCAAATCACTCAATAAGCACGGGTGATATATATGTAAGATAGAAAGAAGTAATTTTGTAGTGACTCTCACCTAACTACGACCTATGAAAACATGGATGAAAGTGACCATGATACGCAAGTGTGATGACCAATGACATAAGGTATATTGGATTCATGGGTAAGAAGAGGCAAAACATTTTATGGTAAAGTGGATATTTCGGAACCAAAACAACATCCAACTTCTTTCTCAAAATCCTATAGCAAGCACAAAACTCACAATCTCCAAACTATCAAATCAATAAAACTCCCCATAAGATGTAAATGAAACGTGGGAGCAAAAATCGCCAAAAGATAAGGATTAAATTATGCGAATTGATCTCTTTTCTCGAATCTCGGTCGATCGACCATGTGTGGCGGCTCGATCGACCCATTTGAACAAAGATAGAACCTCTTTTTTTTTTTTCGTTTCTTTTTCAATTTTTTTCTTTTTCTTTTGTTTCTATTTCTTTCTTTTCATTTCCCAACCATCGTCTCAACAGAGCAAACGCCACCAAAAATGAGTAACAATCCCGAAAACTTTCTACTAGCTTGACAAGGACTAGGATGTAGTAATGGGACAAAACCTTATGGGTAAAAAAACAATATTTATAAACAAATTAAACAAACATGTCTTAGTAGAGTGGTAATTCCTAGATAAACCGGTCATGAATGTCGGTTATAAGCTCTAAAAGAAAGTGATGTAGTTTGCCAAAAATCAAAGTCAAGTTTAAAGTTCAGCGAATAATTTAACGGTTGTAGATATGCAACGATTCTACTAATAACATGTTAATCTAGCAAGGCTAGGCAAAACGATTCAAATGCAAAATCATCATAGAAATTGGGTTCAACTCGACCTATATGCTAAAATAAACGTGCATTTTATGGAAATTTTTGAAATTTTATCAATTTTTTTTTTTTTTTGGAAGGTATATGAGAAATGAAATAAACAATGCAAGGCAAGAAAGTAAACGTGAATGCAAAATAAAAAATGAAGTGCGAGAAAACAAAGGAAAAAAGCAAGACGTAAAGCGCAAAGGAAACCTAAAGTAGGGGTTTACCAATAAGGACCTGAAAAGACAAAAAACCACGCATAAGAGAAGAAAATAATTTTAAGGCACTAGGGTATCATGGGTTCATAGGGGCGGAGTTCATGGTGGTGATCAATACGAAAAAACATGTTTATCTCTTCGAAATTGCTCAATGATTTGTTACCGCAAATGCACAAGCAAATTTTGCGCAAAACCCGGTGCGAAGTCTAAAGTACTTAAAAATCCTAAGCAAAATAAAATAGTTTATATCAATAAAATTGTCTTAAAAAAGCAAATTTCTAACGAGCTTGAGGAAGATTTGGGCTCTTGAGGTAGCCTCAATGGTGCTCATCTTATCGGTTGCACCCGGCGTCATGAATCAACTTCGTCATCTCCCCAATCAAGGATCTATCAGCCCAAGTCATCTTAGTTTCTTCCTATTCACTTTTATGCATGGTCTTAACAAGATTCTTCCTCCTTCTTGCTCCCAATGCGGAGGGGTTAGTTTATATCTTTTACAAGTCTTGTTGCAAAAAATAGATCCCAAAGAGAGGTTGTATAACATGCAAGATGTTTGGGCATCCAAGCAATCAAGGACAACAATTATCAGGAAGAAAAACTTCCCTATTTAACATGTGCATAAGTTGACACTACTAAACAATGCAAGCAATCTTATGAAAACATATTAGATTAAGAACAAGACTCCTTAGTAAGTGCGACGGTGTGCCTTTATTTCAAGTGACCGCCGGTTGTTTCATGTTAAACTTCCCATAACGGATAACTTTCTCAAACCCCCATTAGCCCTAGCTAGAGACTACTCAGTCGCGTGCGGTATCCTTGACTATGGTAAACCTTCTCTTTGCTAATAAAGGTGTCAATCATATTAGAAAAGTTAAACATTGTAAATGAGTAAAGCAATAATTAATTAAGCAAGGATAAAAGGGATTATACCAAACGTCTTTTTCTTTGATTTGCTCGCCGAAACTTTAAGGATGATCCAAATAATAAGCAAAGAATAATGAGCAATTTGGCTCTCTAGTAGCTTCATCCCGGCCTCTCTTGTTTGGGAAGAACACTTGATGAATGATGAAGAGTTGTCAAGTCTTCAATAAACTCAAATAGTCTTCAAATTACCCAACTAAATCTAAGAACACTTGAATGATTAAAGAGGAATTAAGATTTGATTGATATTGAATTAGGAGAATACACTCTTCTTGATTAATAATATATAAACTTGATTAATGCTAAATTCTCAAAATGGCCCTCGATCGTCGTACAACCCATTGTAGAAATGATTAACCCCTAACACAATGGGGTATTTATACTTCTTGAATCGGACCCATGCCTCGTGGAAATTCTCATCGGCCCTTGTTTAAAGCCCGTGAAGGATCGTCCTTGAAGCGAGAAAAAGTACTTCTTGTAGAACGCCAATGCCAATGTATTCCAATCGGTGATCTCCTGAGCGGTCCGGTCCAAATACCACTCCCGATTAAGTCCCTGGGGGAAAGAAGAAGATTATGTGCATCTTCATTTGCTCCCCCAAGTCCCAACCATAGTGATGGAGCGGGCTTTGGTTCGAATTTCCTGGCATTGTCTTATTAAGTTATCGGCTGTCGG
Organism: Silene latifolia; assembly: GCF_048544455.1. Classification (NCBI taxonomy): domain Eukaryota; kingdom Viridiplantae; phylum Streptophyta; class Magnoliopsida; order Caryophyllales; family Caryophyllaceae; genus Silene; species Silene latifolia. The sequence continues at coordinate 78,640,449 of NC_133531.1, forward strand.
CTCAGAATAAAGCAAACTCGGGTGAAGACGTGGGTCTTCTTGACAGATCGTTCTCGTGATAGGACTCGGCTCTTTTCGGTAATACTCTTTGTGTTCGCCTCAACTCGCGCAAGGTGAGACTAATTCTCGGATTGAGAAGGAACTACAAAAGAATATAAGACAAGAGAACGGATGTCCCTTAAACTAAGAAAGACTAAAAATAAAAACAACTAAATTAGGATTGAGGCCAAAATTTGATACCCGTCGTTTGAGTACCAAAGATAAAATTTATAATCTCCTACTAAGACTAACCTAGGCTAGTGGTAACAGGGTCGAACCACAAGGATCTTTGTAAATTCTAGTTGCTCTATATTTAGTCTAAGGTAACAAATGTGGGGGTTGGTTTGAATTGGTCTATAGCTAATAGTAAATAAAAAAAAGGTAAATAAATAAATGATTTAAACAGGATAAAAGAAGGGTCATTGGGCAAAGAAAGGTCGAATCAAACTCGGGTAAGGCGGGGGTCCACTCTCTTCATTATTGCCTAATGTCATTCTACTAAACTCATTTATTCACAGTTTAGTCTTTAATTGATGGTCAAATAACCTTCCTATCTTTGATTCTTGGTCATTAGATGCACTCCGTTAAATTTAAATTTAATTAAAACGAATTTGCTCCATCCATCGTCAATGTGTCGATGCAACAAGGCTAATCTAAACATAAATCCTCATCCTCCTACCAAGGACACAAAACCTCAAAGAATATAACAACAAAGCAAAGATAAGGGAACTAAAGATAAAAATGAACCTTACCGAGATTTAAGAAAGATTAAGACAAAAGCATTCCAATGCTAAAATCGATAACCCAAACCCTAGGAAAATATACTAAAACTCAAAGTTTGGGAAACTTAGGTAAAAATGATCAAAACTTGAATACTAAATCGATGGTTTTATGTTAGTTATATAGCAATCAACGCAACATCTTATTTCAAATAAATCCCTTCAAGAACTGGAATAGAAAACCTTTGGTCGTCCCGAACGCGAGCATCAAAGAAACAAAGGGCTTCGAAAGAGGTCGATCGAGCTATTTGACTAAAACTATGACCCTTATTAATACATTTGAAACTATTTGGCTTGATTTCCGTTGAATTCTTCACGATGTGAGTAGACGGAAATAGGGAGAAATGTAGCATAAACTACAAGAATGAGCTCTGAAATGCGTGTAAAATGGGATGTAAAACATCATATAAAAGACACGCATCACTCGTCCCGAGTAAAGAGGTGACTAAAACTATGACCCTTATTAATACTACTAGCCGATGTGAGACAATTAGCGGGTCTCACTCTGCCCCTTCAACTTACAACAAGACAGCTATGAGGTAAGATGCCTTCTTGCAAGGCAAGGTGGGGCTCGCCAAAATGGCGATGCATCCTAATAATTAAGCACACAAGATCAAATTAAGGATGCATCTACAAAAAGAATAGCCACTTTCCTCATCTAAGTGGCGGAAATCATCTAAAGGGGAAGTAATCTAAGAGTACACATTCCATTGTAGATATTATTTCTCCAACCTATTAAGTCTAAAAGGATACCAACAAATCACCTTCAAGTTGTGTCAAACTAGGGTACTTTTATCCTCAATCATTAAATGCTTTTGTCAAGAATAGGCTCCTTAGGATGTTAGAAACACTGTAGGATCGCGGAATTCCCCCTCTTGCCTAGACAAGAAGAAGGGTCGTCCCCTCTCCACCATGCAACAAAGAAAAGATCATCCATGGATAAATGGGATCAATATGCTTTGAGTTTCATAATGGTAGTTCGCAATTGATTTGTTTTCCCCCAATTTCTTGTGACATTTGTCTTTTGAGAACTTTTCTTTGCCATTTAATTTTTGGCAATTTGATACTTGGCAATTCTTTGCATTCTTTTTGAATATTTTCAAAGTAACCCTATTTTGTAGCAAGGGCACTGTTATTGAAGCATAGGAGTCTATTTTTGCTCCTCTTTTTATTGATGCAATTTTTGCAAACTTTTTGGCTTTCACTTTGATACTTGAACTCAAATTGGAGATTTTTGTGCCCATTCCCTTTGTATTGGCAAAACATGATGATAGAAATGAAAAAAACGGTTGCATGGCATCAAGGGTCACCTTGGAATAAACGGTAGCCAAGGAGTCATCACACCACAAAGTACTCTTGACTAGGCCTTAGTCCATGGGTCAAAAGATACTAGTATGACACATCCTAGGGTGTCTTGAGGGTATTCTAGCAAACAAAGTCTCAAGGAGAAAAATTATCTACAAGGGCCTATATACACTTGCCAAGCTTCCCAACTAGACATTTTCACAAAATTTTCCCTAAAGTGCAACTACATGCCATGATGCAACTAGCATATATACAACCTAATGCAAATGCTATTATCACTAGTATGCCATATAATCTAAATGCAACTCCTAGAATCACATTGGCTTGCACCGCATCAAACAAAAAGAAGCCACATTGTCATTAACATACAAGAGGAAAAAGGAGAATTGGAAAGATCACACCGTGCGGTCTTCATATTCATCATGCCTCGAATTTGGCGTAGTCAGTCCAATGTAATAAGAGTGAACACAAACAAACAAATATATACATTTCTACACTACAAAGGGAATAACATGTTCTTGGATTTTTAATTTTTTTTCAAATTTTTATCATTTTTGAATTTTTGAGTTAGAAAGTGTTATAATTCCCTATCCCTACACTTAGAATGGACATTGTACCCAATGGACAAAACAATAAGGAATTGTGCAAATACAATGAAATGAATGATGCATGATTCTACACTAGATGCAAACTATATGTGAGATATGTACATGTGATAAATATATATAAGTGATTCAAACTAAGCTAAACTATATGATGCATGCTTTTCATTGTTCGGAGAGCTAATTTGAATTAACTCGCATTCCTTATGAGTGAACTTCCCCAAACCGGACAAACACTATTTCTAGTGCAAAAAGGAGGAAGTTCATTTACAAGGCATCAAATGCAATGCATGAATGGAGATTGTCATTTTGGATTCTTTGTAGTGGGAGCAAAAAGATAAACACCTCAATCTAATCGAGGTGGGAGTCCTTTGAGTGGTGCTAGGACTCCAAACAAAAAACTACCAAGAGCCCGAAATGAATCTCAAAGTGATGTAAGTTAAATGTTATACAAGTTATAGAAACATGAGATAAAAACAAAGCAAAAAGAGGGGTAGGAGACTCGCAATGGAATAGGTTGGTACTAGCATAAGTGATCAACCCCGCATTGTAGTGCCCTCCTTCAAGCTTTGTCAACCATCAATTGTCACTCATCGTGACATCCTCATCATCATATACCTCCATTGAAACTGAGGTTTCACCATCATCTTCTTCACTAGAACTTGAACTTTGCTCTTCTTCCTCATCATCTTGGCAAGACCCACTACCTTGCCCGCTCTCATCATCAACTTCCTCCTCTCTCCTTGTTTCCCGGTCATCCCTTTCTTCATCTTGAGGAGCATTAGGAAAGAACACTTTTCTATCCACCCAATTTGGCAAAGAACTCGAAGGATCAAGGAGTCCTAGCCTAGCAAGATGGTAAAGGGGTGGATATTGAGCGTAGTAGGCATTCACTCGATCATTCTAAGCTTCTTTATGCATATGTTGCATTAGTTGGGTCAAGTAGTCATTGCCCGCCATAGCATTACTCGATGTGAACTCGTGGTAGACAAAGGGATATAGTGGTGTAACAATGGAGGAGGAGAGCTCTTCTCTTGGATTTTTTTGTTGCTTGATGATGGTCTCGGCTTGCTCGGAAACGGGAATGAGGTAGTTGGTTCGGTGGGTGGAGATGCGACAAATCTTACTTGGTAAGACAATGGACTTGGCATCCTTGATGAGCCACTCATAAGTATGGTCCAAGTTATCATGCTTGACTCATTGAAACTTGTGAATCAAATTGCTCATGTCAAGAAGGTGGTTTCCTTTAACTGATTTATAAGTGTTATCCTTGTTGAAATCCGGGTTAAAGTGCCTTACTAATATGGTCACCAAGCCTCCATTAACAATGAAAGTCGCACCATCTTTCCCATTCTCAATATCCAACCATCTCTTGATCAATAGTTGAAGAAAATTATACTCACTTTTGGGTTTCCCACCAACATTCAAGAAGGACTCAAGGTAAAAAAAAAAAAGTCTAATTCCGTCAAGTGATTGGCTTCTTTTCTAACAATCAAAGTGTTAGCCACAAACTTGTGCCAATACTTTATACCCGGATGATGAATATACAAGGCATGACACTCTTTGAAAGTAGTGAACTCACGACCGGAGATGGCTTTCCAAAGTGGTTCGGCATCAAATTCCAACGGTTTCTTGCTAAATTGATCATGGTTCTTAAGACCAAACACTTTACCAAAATCATTTTTGTGCATTGTTCTAGTCTTGTTTTCGAGACGGACTTCTACATAATTTCGGGCTTCAATTTTATACTCCCTCAAGGAACTAATGAATTTCAATGTCAAGGAGGGGTATGTCAATTCATTCATTTCAAAGAGGGTTGATAACCCCATGGACTCGAAAAATGCCTTTGTTTGCTCAAGGACACCCAATTTACTCAAAGCATCTTGACATATGAATTTTGTAGATAGAATGTTTTTTTTTGCTAGGGTTCGAAGGCAAGCCTATGATTATTGGATATGAAAGTTACCTCTGGAAAATTCTTCAATTGCTCCACCTCCGGGATAGAAGTAGTAGCTTCCTCGATAACATTTACGGTTGATGGAGCTTGCTCCCTTTGTTGAAACAAGACCATTGCTTTGGATGCTATAGCTTGTTGTCTTTTGGACAATGTTGGTGTTTTTGTTGCCTTAATGCCTCCCTTAGTCCTTGGTCCTTGCCATTGCTATTCTCCTTTCAAACTAGTAACAACAAACCAAGTATATGCTTGAATGCTCCTTTCTTCTTCAAGTTTCAATTGAATGCCCAATCAATTTGGGGATTTTCGAATTTTCACCCAACCCTAGAGAAATTGATTGATTTTGTGAAGAAATTGTTGTTTGAATGGTCTTATGTTGATGAAGGAGTGATTTGTTTTTTATTTGAGAAAGTTTGGACTTGATTGTGATGAATTTGGATGAGGGTTTGAAGGTTGAAGTGAGGAAAAAAATATTGTGTTTGTGTTTGAATGAAATGAAATGAAATGAAGAAGAGGTGTAGATACCCGTATCCGTCGATATTGGAATTTATAGAGAACCCGACAAACACTCGATGATGATAGGACGACATGTGTTTGCTAGTTGGCATTGTCATTATTTGGAGCTCGTTTTACGGCGTAGAATGGACGTAGTTGATGAAGTATTTTATTAATTTAAATGATATTTAAATTAATGTTTTTTTAAAGTGAATTCATTTTATTGTTTTAATTTGAATTTATTTTCTTACGTTTATTTTATTGAAAATAAAATAGATATTTGATTTGAAAAATCATTCTTAAGGTAATTGATTTGAAAAATCAATTTAAATCGTTTATAAACCGTATTTGAAGAACTCGATTTTTTACGACGGTTTTATACGCGATTTTGAGCTCGTTTTCAACTTGATTTGGGCACGATTTTCGAAGCAAACTCGAACCAACTCCTGACCCATAACCCAACCCATCACTCACCCTCATAACCAGGGCTTAACCCATGCAAACCCACGTCCATACCTCCTTATTTTCGAGCCCCAAACACGACATACTAGCAGCCTAATACCTTCCTTCGTACTCTATGTTGCGTGCCCCAAAACAGCTCCAAAACCCGTCATTCAACCCCCTCCTTCAACCCCAAACTCGTGGTCATCTAGCCCACCAACAAACCACGTCTAAACTCCCTCCAATCCAGCTAATAACACATCCAAAACAGCAGCACAAACTAGCCCGTCACCCTTCAACCCGAGTCCACTAAACAACCCCAAACCCGCTCCAAACACCACTTAAACCCGCACCCATCAACCCTAAACCATACCCTAGGATCCTACCCATATTAACCTAGCTTAACCACCAAGAAACACCCCTCATAAGCCCTACACCAGCTCACGAAAGCTGCTGGACAGCAGCAGCGAAACAAAGCAGTCCGACTGCTTGTTGCCCTCTTAAACCCTACTTTCACTCCCTATAAATACCTCCCCTCTGCCATACATTTAATCCTCTAAGTTCTACACACATCATACTGCAAATAACAACCATCAATCGTTCAAAAAACCCTAAACTAAAGTCGTGATAGCCGCTTGAAAACAGGGACACAAATCTTGTTTTCGAGTCTCTGTCGTGGTCTTTGGCCTTGTTTCTCGTGCTTAAATCCTATTAAAACTTCTGGTTTCTTTCCATATTCAAAAAATTCAGTCTTTCTAGTTTCCAAAACATCTTTCGGTTTGAAAAGTCCTTGAGAAACGAAGTCGTGGTGAGTGAATGAAAATCGTTGCTCAAGTCTGCCTTTTGAACGTGTTATTTCTTCATTTCAAAATTCAATTTCAATTGTCTTCGTCGACGACGGCCCCTCAAGATAAAATCTACGATCAATTACGACCCAAGACGGTGTCAACGATACCGTAGGAATGTAGACGCGTAAGAGGTTTAGAGGAATGAACTGATGATAATTCTCATTAGCAAAGTGTCTTTATATAGTTACAACCAAATCCTATAAACAAGGATAAGTATATCGTAATTGATACGATTGAATATATTGCTAACAACTAATTATTCCGTAATATATGGAGCATATCTCGCCTAATACCCCCCCTCAAGTTGGAGCACGGAGATCAAGAATGCCCAACTTGCGGAGTAAGAAATGGAATTGAGTGACACCTAAAGGTTTTGTGAAGATATCAGCCAATTGATCGGTTGTAGACACATGTGATGGTTGAATAAGACCGTCTGTAATAGCATCGCGAACAAAGTGACAATCAATTTCAATGTGCTTTGTTCGCTCGTGGAAGACGGGATTTTGCGCAAGATGTAAGGCGGATTTATTATCACAGAACAAACGTATAGGAGAGGGTAAGGAGACTCCCAAACTCGCAAGCAACCCCTTGAGCCATTTGAGCTCACAAAGAGTGTTTGCCATGGAGCGATACTCGGCCTCAGTAGAGGAAAGAGAGACGGTGCATTGCTTCTTAGTCTTCCAAGAAATAGGAGAGTACCCTAGAAACACAAACCAACCAGTGACACTTCGACGAGACAAAGGGCATGTACCCCAATCGGAGTCACACCAACTCGAAAGGCGAAAGCCACTATCACAACGTAGAAGGATACCCTGTCCCGGGATCCCTTTGAGGTAACGAACAACGCGCATTGCAGCGTCCATATGGGAGATACGAGGTTGATGTAGAAATTGTGACAAAATATGAATGGCAAAGGACAAGTCAGGTCGAGTGACGGCTAAATATACCAAGCGACCAACTAACCTCCGATAGCGTGCGGGATCCCCGAGCAGGTCACTTTGATCCTCGGCCAAGTTAACGTTGGACTCCATGGGGGTGGAGGCCGGCTTAGCGCCCAAAAGGCCAACTTCGGTAATTATGTCGAGGATATATTTGCGCTGGTTAAGGAAAATACCTTCGGCACTACGAGCAACCTCAAGCCCGAGAAAATATTTTAAAGGACCCAAGTCCTTCATATGGAAGCACTGATTTAAATAATCTTTGAAAATGGAAATTGCAGACCCATTATTGCCAGCTATAACCAGATCATCAACGTAAATAAGAACATGTAAACGCACCTCGTCTTTAGAATATGAGAACAAAGAGTAGTCAGAATAGGACTGACAAAAACCATAGTCACGAAGTGCTCCAACAAGCTTAGCAAACCAACACCAAAGGGCCTGACGAAGACCATATAAAGACTTCTTCAATCGACAAACCTTTCCTTCATGACCACGACTAAAGCCAGGTGGGAGCTTCATATAGACCTCCTCAGCTAAGTCTCCATGTAAAAATGCATTATGAACGTCCATTTGATGCAATTCCCATTTTTGAATAGCCGCAACAGCAAGAAAGGTCCGAATAGTAACCATTTTGACGACAGGCGCAAATGTTTCACTATAATCAAAGCCTTCGACTTGGTGATTACCGAAAACAACGAGACGAGCTTTAAGTCGCTCAACCGAACCATCCGACTTATATTTGATTTTGTAAACCCAACGACAACCGAGGGCTTTCTTATCCGGAGGTAGGTCAGATAATTCCCAAGTGTCATTATTTTCAAGGGCAGTAATCTCGTCTTGCATTGCACGGCACCACCCATCATCAGTAATAGCCGCCTTAAAAGAAGGAGGTTCAACCCTTGTAGTAATAGCTGTAAGAAAATTTCGATGCCGACTAGAAAACTTGTCACAATTAATATAATTTGCTAAAGTATAAGAGGTACCTGAGGGCGATGAAGGCGAATTCGGTGAGTCTGGCGGGGATGGACTTTGAGTAGAACCAAGAACATAATCGCGTAATCGAGAATTCGGAATTTTTAATCTATGACCATGGCCCATGTTAGTCACTGGTTGCTCAGTCTGTTCGTTATTAGACTCAACAATGGGTTGTTCAACATTGGGCACAACATCAGGCTGATCGACATTGGGCTGGTCGACACTGGGCTGCTCAATATTAGGCTGTTTGACATTGGGCTGAACATTGGGCTGCTCAATATTATGATGCTCAATAGTGGGCTGCTCAGGAATTTGATTTTCAGTAGTGGGTTGCTCAATGTGTGGTGCAATAGTCTCATTGGGTGTCATAACATCATTGTTAATGGGCTCATTAGAAGGGACATGGGACGTTGGAGCCGAAGAAATAGACGAGGCAAAAGGAAATATATTTTCATGGAATACAACGTCTCGCGACACAAAAATTGCTTCCGTTTCCAAGTCAAATACCTTCCACCCTTTTTTATTATGAGGATATCCGAGAAATAAACACTTACGACTCCACGGCTCAAACTTATCCCCCCGTGTTTTTTGATTATGCACAAAACAAAGACACCCAAATACCCATAAATTTGAATATATGGGAGCGACACCCAATAGAGTCTCATAGGGAGTTTTATTGTCAAGAAGCGCGGAAGGGGTACGATTAATCAAATAAATAGCAGTAAGTATACACTCACCCCATAATTTCTTAGGAAGGTTCCCTTGAAAACGCAGTGCCCGGGCAACATTGAGAATATGGCGATGTTTGCGTTCGACACGCCCATTTTGTTGAGGCGTGCCAATACAAGAAGTTTGAAATGAATGCCATCTTTGTAAAAAATATTCTCGCCATATGATTAAACTCGGTGCCATTGTCGGCGCGTACGATTTTCACTGTCTAGAAAGCGTGTATGAACCATAGAGAAAAAATTCATGAATGCGTCGGTAACCTCTGTTTTATCAAGCAGCAAATAAACCCAAACCGACCGTGAGCGATCATCAACAATTGTCAAAAAATATTTAGCACCCCAAGAAAAAGGAATACGGTACGGACCCCAAAGGTCACAATGTATCAAATCAAAAATATTAGAGGCATTATTCTCGCTTAAATCAAAACTGTGACGAGTTTGTTTGGCAAGATGGCACACATCGCACACCGAGTCTTTATTAAAAATAATATTACGAGCTAAAGAAATTGATTTGACCGCTTTTTCGCCCGGATGACCAAGTCTTTGATGCCAAATATCGTAGGACTATACCGTGCCCACGGCATTAACTGTAGAGACCTTGTCCACCAAACGCAGCAAGTAAAGTCCATCCCGTAACTCACCGAGTCCAATCATCGTCCTCGAAGAAAGGTCCTGTATATAGCAAGAACTTTTAGCAAATTGTAAAGTGTAATTATTGTCACAAGTTAATTGAGAAACTGATAGTAAATTGCACATCAGACTTGGCACAAATAACACCCGCTGTAGAGTAATATTTGTATCAATACACACCGTCCCCATTACTTTAGCCATAACCTTCTCGCCATTAGGGAGACCAACAGGCCGCGGCTCAATGTTGAATTGCTCCACAAAGAGAGATAAGTTACCTGTAACATGATTAGAAGCACCTGTATCGATAATCCAATGGGTATACGTACCAGATAACCGATCAGAAGAGGCAAATGTCGAAGTGCTCGATGACGTGGTCAGCACGTTTGCGTGAACAAGAGAGCTATCACTGCTCTTCCCCTGCCTCGTCAGACCCGAGGACCCACTGGACCCGCCTGCACCAGCACTACCGCCACCCTTATTACGGTACAACTCAGCGAGAGAACGGGGCCGGCTTCCCCACCAATCCGGGAATTTATTTTTCTTAATGAAGCAAGAGTGAATGTCATGTCCATGGACTAGATTCCCAGGAATAGAACAATGAGTGCAGGAGAGTTTACGGCATTCCTGTTTCTCCTTTTCACGAATAGCCTTCCAATCAGTGGGTGTACGAGACACACCCGGAACAGCAAAAGCAACCACATCAGGTACCTCAGCCGGAGAGGAACCGTCTAGTAGTAAACGTTCGGCCTGTAATGCGGCGTGATAACCGCTGTTGAGGGTGGGTAATGGGTCTAGTTGGAACTGCTGATTACGTAAATTGCCATAAAGATTACGGTCGAGACCCATAAAGAACTGGTGTAGGCGTTCATTATCAAGACGGGTAATAGCTTTAGAAGTGATGTCACAGGTACACTTTCCGCATTCACAAGCAAACGGAGGTTCATGTATACTAAGTGCTTCCCAGAGAGATTTTAACTTGCCATAATATTGGGTAACGGACATACCTCTTAATTGTTTGCATTTGTTAGAAAACTATATCTCTTTACTTTACATATTCATATATGTGATGATATTAATTTAGTCATAAAATTAAAAGATGATCTTATGCATGCAAACAATAATTAAAAGGAAGAAATCTTCATCCTTACATTGATTTTTCGGATCAAAGGGCACAAGAGAGTTCTCCTACTCTCTTGTTCTTGAGCTCTCCTTAAATGGATGAACAAGGATTCAAGTAGAGAATCCCTCCCAAGGTTTTATACCCAAGGTAACAACTTAATAAAATTAATATTATTATTACTAGAACAATATTAATTTAGTATAAAATTGACCCAAAAATCTTTATTTTGTGCTCTCTAATTCGGTTGAGAGAAGGAGGAGACGGAAGATTTTTATCTCTCTAAAATTCTTATATTTTAGGTGAAGGAATGAATGAAATGATACACTAACTATTATTAGTGTATATGGTAAAAAGATGAGAAAAACCCATGGTTTTTCTCCTCTTAAAACCGGGTGGTATGGGGAAGAAAAGGGAGCCAATGCATGCACAAGGTGGTCTTCACAAGAGCAAGTAGGGTTGCATGGCTAGTATTAGGCAAAATGATTATGCTTACCACTCACTTAATTAACATAATATATTTTCCTAATACCCCATTATTTCGGTTAACATGGATAAAATGGACTCCATTTTATCTTTGTCAATTTATCAATTTGTCATATGTCACATGTCACATGTCACATAAAATTGTTATGTATTTTTAACATATTAAAAATCAACGTATTAATAAAAATACGTCATATACAAAAATCGACTTAGTAATTCATAATTACTTGTACCAAAATAATTTACCAATTATAAATCACAACATCTTGTATTTATAATAATTTATTCATTCAAATGCAATTGTTTCCTTAAACAATACTTTCATCTAAGTAATAAAACAATTCGATTACTAAGACCGTATCATATTTAATCAAATTTCAATGAGACACGTAAATATTACTTCCAAAATCGTCCGTCAATTTTAAGTAATTTAATTGACCCGTATCGTCATACGATCAATTAAATGATCAATTAAGAGTGTTACCCTTTAGGTATGACCTAAGGGGATCAACTGATCACCACCGTCGCACGACAGTAATGTCAAACTCTAGTCAGCCAATCATTACCGATATGTGTGGACCAGTTGACAGTAAAAATACTTCCCAAATGTATTCTTTAAAATGAGACTTAAACATGTGATTATAATGATCAACAGTTGTGATCGCATTATTGTCGGAGGACACATATTCCAACAATCTCCCACTTGTCCTCGACAAGTGTGCGTCACCAATTCTCTTGTCCTATTACTATCTCCCACTCAATGCAAGGTGTCTTTCAGGTCGTACTTGCAAGTGATCATATCGAGAGTCGTTTCCTCGATCTGGAGAATAACTGATTGACCGGATTTATCCACCATGGATTCATTCCGAGCGTGGCCACGCATTTCCAGTTCATTACTCCTCGAGTGGCCCTGAGATATTGTTATAACCCTGACTAGGAGTGGACAATTCCTATCGCACTCATTCCCTTCGACTAGCCACAACCATCATAACCCAAAATATGCCCATTTGACCCCATTTACGAAGGTCGTAGTAACACAAATCAAAGTTAATCTGAAACTGTGCCATCTTAGGCGAATAGTCTTTAGTCAAAAGTGTTAGGTTCATATACCTATTATTAGACTCCTCTAATAGTGAACAAATTAATTGTTTATAATTTATTCTTTAGATCTAGTGCATGCATAACAAAATAAGAGATTTATAAGAAAACAATGTCCCTTACATTACTAATTTCGGTTTATAGGCACAAGTAAGGTCTCCTACCTTCACTTGTTCTTGAGCTATGATGAGTATTAGGACGATCCTCCAAAGACCTCAAGTATAGAAGTCACTCCTCTTGATTGCACCCAAGATTATCCCTTATCCCCACTAAATAATATTTGTTAGATATTTGTTTAGTAGTTTACCTTAAAATTGATTACTAATACTCATATATTACACTAATAATATTAGTAATCTTTATGAACAAATTGAATTAAACTTCACAAGTTTTTAGAGGAAAAACTATGAACAAGAGGGAGGTTTTTGTTGCATGTTCATGTATTGAGAGTATGATGGAAAAAATAAGAACAAAAGGCTCTCTCACCCATGAGGTGGTCCGGCCCTATGCTCTTAATAAGAGCAAAAATTGTCTTCTCAAAACTCTTTTTCAAATGCTTTATTGGTAGAGTGATTTTTGGTAGGTGCAACATTACAAGTGTTGCTTGTGTCATAAACTTTTATGACAAAATAGAAGACTTAGGACAAGTGTCCTATGACCTCCAAAAATCGGTGCATATGCACTAATTATGGTCTATTTTTGTCTTATAATATTTGTCCCACAAATGCTTATAAGTCTTATGTTTAATTATCTTACATAATTAAATATTAATTTGATCATACAACAATTATGACACAAATTAATAAACATATATTCACTCAACTTATTGAGTAATATTTTATCATTATATCAACATATAATGGGTCCTATAATAGCTAGTTAGTTAAATTCACAACCTCTTGTAAATGTAAATAACTAATTACCTCTACCTCGAAACATTTATAAAACCTCAACATAATTTAGTGAATTAACATATTAATCCACTAAATGTGATCTTATTTAATCACATTAACATAAGATACATATTTTTTCTTATTAATATAAATTGTTCATATTTAAGGAATTAATCAACTTGTATCAACATACAATTAATTAACTTTATAGATAAGGGCATCATCCTTTAGGTGTGACCTTAAGGGATCAACTGACCACCACCGTCCCACGACAGTAACGTCAAACTCTAGCAAGCCAATCGTTACCGATTAATGTTGATCAGTTGACTATATAATTGAATCATCCCTTACGTATTCTTTATATGAGATTTAATAAAGATATTTAAATCTTGTGATCGCACTATTGTTGAGGACACATTTCCCAACAATCTCCCACTTGTCCTCGACAAGTGTGCGTCACCAATTCTCTTGTCCTATTACAATCTCCCACTCAATTCAAGGTGTCTTGCAGGTCGTACTTACATTTGATCATATCTAGAGTGGTTTTCTCGATCCGGAGATTAAGCGTCGACCGGAATTATCTATCATAGATACCTTCCGAGCGTGGCCACGCATTTCCAGTTAACTACTCCTCGAGTGGCCTTGAGATTTCAAACAACCCTGACAAGGGGTGGACAATTCCTATCGCCCTATTCCCTTCATTCGACCACAGTCCATCATAACCCAAAATATACCCAGTTTGACCTCATTTACGAAATCGTAGAGTATAAATCAAAGCTAATCAGAAGTTGTGCCAACTTGGGCGAATAGTCTTTAGTCAAAAGAATTGACTCATAAGAATACTATAGTAGCTCTTGCCACGACCAGGCTTTATGAATTACGAGAACTCTATAAGCGGTCCTTTGCCCGACAGATTGTCCCATACAGTCGATCCGCCTATGTGATCGACTAGTCATCCCATATGACTCTATGGCACTTGAACTTGCCATCAATCGCATCACACTCTAGTCACTTCGAGACGTCACCTCATATAAGTAACTAGGGGCGAATACCATGTCAATCCAGTTCACTTTAATGGGGTTCAATTTGTCTCTACAACCCATTCGGATATGACAAGGTAGCGGGTGAGTTTAATAAAACTCAAACGATAAATGTGATTATCACATATGAACAGTCAATACACTATTACTACTTCATATTCTATAATCTTTAGTGTATTATAACACTAGTTAAAATGCAATACAAGCTTGGCAAGTGGATATACCTGATATCCATATATTCCAACCTTTTTAATTGTTATTTCCTTCCATTCAATGTCATCTCTTAATGACATGAATTTCTCAAAGTATATGTCTAGACTTCATACTAGACCTGAGCTCTTTAACTTGAAAGAAGCTCCCACTGTTATCGCATAACTTGTGATAAAGTCATTTGTAGAGGGATTCACCCTTAATCCCTACGTTGACCATTTAATCACTATTTACTTAGAATCCTTTTGTAGAATTTGCAATGCGTGAAACTAAAACACTTTTCTTAGTTTCTTACTCCTTATTCAATAACATTAGCTTAGGATTTCATCAAATCCTTTTAAGCTTGGAAACTAAAGTTTGTGCAACCCTTCAACACAAACTTAGTTTATCATCCAAACATGTGTACAAGTCGTCAATTGTACTTTAAGGCTTTCACAAGCCCATCTAATGAATTAACTTATTATTGATTCATAATGTACCTAGCATATGGTACATCATAGCACGTGCGTCTGTTGGCATTCATAATCGTTCTAATGGCGGAAACATTAGTAATTGATTTCATGTAATCAACAACTTAATGGGTTCAGTGAACGACTATGATTCCATCATAGTAATTCCACTTTCATTATCATGAATAAGCCATTCAACTTTGTTGTTGTACAACAGATGTGAAATATCTTATCCTCATAAGACTCTCAACTCTATGCCAATATTCTCTCACATAGATTCAAAATCTAGAATACTTTGCATCCTTTTCCATGTCTCCCAATTACTCTTACCAGAAGAGAGCATTGGTATATTATTCTCAATGAGTAATATGTTATCAACATATAAGACATGGAGGAACAATTATAACTCCCACTTAACTTCATGTATATCATGATTCTTCAATCATGTGAATGAAACAATTCACTATAATCACATGAACGAAAAGTATAATCCTTTAATGCTAGCTTAAGACCATCTTGTGATCACTTAAGATAGCTACGCATAATATGTCAGGATTCTTAGATCTTCATCAAAGGTTTTGTGTTTTAAACACTTCCTTCTCTAAATTCCCATTTTAGAAAAGTGAATTCTATTTGCCATTCTTCATTAAAATGAAATGCGGCAATTCCTAACATAATTTATCTTGATCAACATCTTCATGTAAATCTTATGCATTTGTGTACTCTAAAGCTCTATTTCCCTTTAAAGAGACCCTCACTTTAAAGTAAATCTACTCATGAGCAACAATTTTCGGATTGTAATGCTTCGGCTCGTATATATAACAAGGTCATGATACTATTACTTTCACAAAGTAATATTTTTTAAACAATAAGACATGTGCGATAGACTCCCACTGAACTATGGTCTCATACTTAAGTATAATAGTTCAATACCAACTCCCACTTTATTAATTCAATTACTTTCACAAAGTAACATTTCAACTATAAGAGGTGTTTGTGACGATACAATCTTCTCCCACTCTATCTCTCAGAAATACATCTATCTTCTTGAGAGATAGTTTTGTGAGACACAAACATATATATTTTAAAGGAGTTTAGCTTTCAAAAGGCCATCCTAACATGGCAGCTTGATAATATACGAGTCTTATCCATGTCATCTGTTTGATAGACTCTCTATTCTAGGTATCTCATGGTTGACCATCCAATTAGAATTACTTGTCCGTTTTGGATTGCAAATTCCCAAAATTGAGTTCATCAACTCAAACCGACTCATATTAGTTTGATCTTATGGGTAGTGACGCTAGGTCATAATCCATCTTCAATAAATCAAATTTATTATTTAGATCTTTGCCACTACGATTGGGTCGTAATGCTTAGAACTTTATTCAGTTGGTTCTCTACGTCATTTAAGAAATTTCTCAAATCTCTTAAATGCTTCACCTTATAATTGATTAAGTAAATATACCCTTATCTACTTAAATTATTGGTAAAAGTGATGAAGTAGTCATAAATTCCCCTTGCGGTGATGCTCATTAGAACACATACATCGGCATGTATTAGTCTCAACAAATCACTTGCTTGTGTCCCTTTACCACTAAAGGAAGTACAAATTATATTGCAAAGGAGACAAGATTCGCATATTCCATATGATTGAAAATCAAATGGTTCAATAATTCTAGTCGACACTAGCGTTTAATGCGTTTCTCATTTATGTAACCTAATTGAAAAATCAAATGTACAAATCATTTAGATAACTTGTTATGAGTCTTTTGGTGCGTATTATGTAGATATCTTTACATGAGTTGGAACTGTCTAAAACTTGTGTATCATAAAGATAAGTGACATGGCTCACATCCATGTCTATTTTCAACAAAATACAACAATTGTCTTTGAAGACAAAATATAAATCCTTTCATGTCTCACATAAAAATGGAAATAATGTTTAGACTAAGTGGATACATAATAACAATTATGTAAATTATAACTCAAAGCTATTAGCAAAAACAAGTACATAAATTTCTCTTTGAAGTGGCGGCTACCCGAGCTCCATTTCATTGTGGGAGATTCATATCACTCTTGTTTAGCTTTTCCACATTTCCAAGTCCCACTTGGAGTAACAAGCCCAACTTTGATATCTTCTAAATACTTGGGGCAATTTCGCCTCCAATGGCCCATGATATTACAATAATGACATTCCTCATAGGATTTGGCACCCTTCTTGGTCTTGGTCTTGGTAGTCCCACTAACCATTTCCAATTTATAATCAGGTTCGGGTTTCTCGTCCATTTTTGCCTTCCCTTTATTAAAACCAATACCCCTTTCATTTGCAAGGACACTCTTGCTAGAACTCCCACTCAATTTGATATTTGTCATTGTCTCTTCAAACAAGGATTTCTTGGGTTTTGTAAGATTTTCTTCACAAGATTTTCTTTCCAAGGTGGTGGGCAATAATATTGGAGTGGGTGGAGTGGAGGTGGTAAAGAAGCAAAAATTTCCATCCTGACCAATGCCAATGCGTAATTCTCTAATCGTTTCATTGTCATAATCGGAGCATTTTTCATCGTATGATTGGAGCCATGTTTCAACGGTGATTGGTGTAGGAGTATTAGATGAATTCATTACGTATAATTAACTACAAAAAATGGAAATAAATGAAATAATTAACATCTATCGTTTTAATAATACTCGTAAATATAACTACAAGTATTGCATTTATATAGTGACCTCCACCCAACTACATAAATGATTCCGAGATCCAAATTCATATTAATACGGGTACGGTAAGCCGAGTCATCCCTTATTAATATAACTCGGTGGATTAACTCTTTAATCGATTCTACTTTTAGAACTCTCGGTCGATAAAAATTACTCTAATTCTCATCTTTAGCCAGGAACACATGAGACTACGGTCAACAATACTTCCGTTGAGCTCAATCCAAATTTCGATGTAATAACATTTTACTACCCCACTTCGCCAACGTAACAAGGTTTGTATTACGGTAAAGCCGGCTCAACTCCCTCATGAAATTGGTACTTCGTGGGTTTTTACTATTTGGTAAGGCTTTTTCTCAATTTTTTTAATATGTGAGAGGTCTTGTCAATTTATTATCTATCACGTTTTAAGTGAACTAAAGCGGTGAACTACGATAATTATAATTGACACGGTCGATGACTCGATATGATATGCATGTGTTGTTATGGCGATTTGGCAATGCATGTAACATATTAAAAGAAATGCAAAGCAATAATTAAAATTCCTAGTATGGCCTTCCTAAAATAGAAAATCAAATAATCTATTACATATTCGGAAACCAACTCCTTTGGTCCCTTGAATCTTCAAGTGGCACGCCTCCCAAGACACCGTCTTTGTCGGATCACCTTTCCGAATTGCACCGTCTTTGAAGATGCTCCATAATTACAAATATTAATAAAAATACAAAGCTATTCCTATTATACATTTGTAAAATGGAAAAACTAATGAAATAAAAAAAAATAAAAATAAAAGTGATACGAGATCACAATTGAAATATGCAGCATTATAATATGTACCTATCATGCAAAATGATGTGCCAAATCGCCCTATTTAACTTATGTCGTACATATAACCCGGTTTTATGGAAATGCGTGATAATAACCTTTTAAAATCACTAATTAACACTTAAATCACATCTAAGCTCAAGTTAATTATCCTAACACATTTTAGGACTCAAAAATCAGTCATCACTTAATTTTTGACAATAATTCAACTTGATTTAATTTTATGCTCATTTTTGACCTTAAAAACACAATATTTATGAAATAAATCCAAATTAAATCATAAAAGTTTCAAAATTTGAATTTTAAATTTTTGAACATTCTGGAATAAATCCATGACACTCATAATGTCAAAAATAATGGTTAAAATTTTCGAATTAATTTTGAGAAAATATAGTTGCATTTTTATCGTTTTTATCTCATAAATTTATAAAGCATACGAAAATTAAACCAAAAATTTTTACAAATTTATATCTGATTAGTGGGATATTAATATAACTTAAAATAATTTTCTCAAGCCATGCAATACGTTTTAGCTAATTTTTGCTAAAATAGTCACTATTTATGCCATTTTTACTCAAAAATCCATAAATCATGCTAAAGAAGATATTTAAATCTAGAAATTTACATACTCTCTGTAAATCTTGCATGTGAAATCATATTAAAAAATCATGGCTTAATTCGAAATTTAACTAATTTAAACCATTTTACCTCTTTTAATCCATCTTTATCTCATAAAAATCATAAATCATGCAAAATTAATCAAATTAACTCGTCCTTTTACACACAACTTGTAAAATATGCATGTGAGGTCATATAAATTTTCCAAGGTCAGAAACAAAATTTAACTATTTTTAGCATTTTAATTCTCATTTTAGTCATAAAAATGTAATAAAATGACCAAAATTCCTTAAAATGAGCAATAAATTTCCATGAATTATAAAAATGACCTAAAAACACTTTAGAACCAGAATATATAACATGCATGGTGATTTCGTGGCTTATACTTATAAATCACAAATTTTTAAGTTTTATATGTTAACCTTTTAACTCGGAAAAACAATAACCGATTATGCATGCAACATCCTTATGCTCTAATACCACTTGTTAGGTTCATATACCTATTATTAGACTCCTATAATAGTGAACAAATTAATTGTTTATAATTTATTCTTTAGATCTAGTGCATGCATAACAAAATAAGAGATTTATAAGAAAACAATGTCCCTTACATTACTAATTTCGGTTTATGGGTACAAGTAAGGTCTCCTACCTTCACTTGTTCTTGAGCTATGATGAGTATTAGGACGATCCTCCAAAGACCTCAAGTATAGAAGTCACTCCTCTTGATTGCACCCAAGATTATCCCTTATCCCCACTAAATAATATTTGCTAGATATTTGTTTAGTAGTTTACCTTAAAATTGATTACTAATACTCATATATTACACTAATAATATTAGTAATCTTTATGAACAAATTGAATCAAACTTCACAAGTTTTTAGAGGAAAAACTATGAACAAGAGAGAGGTTTTTGTTGCATGTTCATGTATTGAGAGTATGATGGAAAAAATAAGAACAAAAGGCTCTCTCACCCATGAGGTGGTCCGGCCCTATGCTCTTAATAAGAGCAAAAATTGTCTTCTCAAAACTCTTTTTCAAATGCTTTATTAGTAGAGTGATTTTTGGTAGGTGCAACATTACAAGTGTTGATTGTGTCATAAACTTTTATGACAAAATAGAAGACTTAGGACAAGTGTCATATGACCTCCAAAAATCGGTGCATATGCACTAATTATGGTCCATTTTTGTCTTATAATATTTGTCCCACAAATGCTTATAAGTCTTATGTTTAATTATCTTATATAATTAAATATTAATGTGATCATACAACAATTATGACACAAATTAATAAACATATATTCACTCAACTTATTGAGTAATATTTTATCAATATATCAACATATAATGGGTCCCATAATAGCTAGTTAGTTAAATTCACAACCTCTTGTAAATGTAAATAACTAATTACCTCTACCTCGAAACATTTATAAAACCTCAACATAATTTAGTGAATTAACATATTAATCCACTAAATGTGATCTTATTTAATCACATTAACATAAGATACATATTTTTTCTTATTAATATAAATTGTTCATATTTAAGGAATTAATCAACTTGTATCAACATACAATTAATTAACTTTATAGATAAGGGCATCATCCTTTAGGTGTGACCTTAAGGGATCAACTGACCACCACCGTCCCCACGATACGAACGTCAAACTCTAGCAAGCCAATCGTTACCGATTAATGTTGATCAGTTGACTATATAATTGAATCATCCCTTACGTATTCTTTATATGAGATTTAATAAAGATATTTAAATCTTGTGATCGCACTATTGTTGAGGACACATTTCCCAACAAAAAGAATCGACTCATTAGAATACTATAGTAGCTCTCGCCATGACCAGGCTATATAAATTTGCCAGAACTCTATAAGCGGTCATAAGGCCCGACAAGGTGTTCATAACAGCCTGCCTATGTGATCGACTAGTCATCTCACATGACTCTATGGCACTTGAACTTGCCATCAATCGCATCACACTCTAGTCACTTCGAGACGTCACCTCATACAAGTGACTATGGGCAAATACTATGTTAATCCGTGTTCACTTTAACGAGGTTCAATTGTCACTACAACCCGTTTGGATGTAACAATGTATAAAGAAAAGATAAAAGACAAATGTGATTATGAACATGAACAAAAACAACACTTTTTATTTCATTTCAAAATCTAACAAAAACTTGGTACACGTTTAAGTCCCATGGATGCAACATGCCCATCATGCTTGGCCTGCGATAAAGGCTTGGTGAGCGGATCTTGGTGAGCGGATCGGCTATGTTGTCATCCGTCCCAACCTTACAAATCGCAATTTCCTTTCTTTCAATGAAATCTCTTATTACATGATATTTTCTAAGTACATGTCTAGATCTATTACTAGACTTTGGCTCCTTAGCTTGGAAGATCGTCCCACTATTATCACAATAGAGAGTGATGGGATCATTGGCGGTAGGTACTACTCTTAGACCTTCCGTGAATTGCTTGATCCACACAGCTTCCTTGGCAGCTTCTGATGCTGCAATGTACTCAGCCTCCATTGTTGAATCCGCGGTCACAGCTTCCTTGAAGCTTCTCCAGCTAACGGCACCACCATTGAGCATGAAAACGAAACCAGCTTGTGATTTCATGTCATCTCTATCCGTTTGGAAACTTGAATCCGTGTAACCATTAACACGGAGTTTGGTGTATCCTCCAAACACTAAGATAGAATCCTTAGTCCTTCTCAAGTACTTAAGGATGTTCTTGACGGCTATCCAGTGACTCTCACCTGGATTTCCTTGATATCTACTCGTCATGCTCAAGGCATACGAGACATCAGGACGTGCGCATATCATGGCGTACATGATTAATCCAACAGCGGAAGCATAAGGGATCATCTTCATGCGTTCAACATCTTGGGATTCGGAGGGAGATTGAGACTTGCTCAATATTGTCCCAGTTACCATAGGTACCAATCCCCTTTTGGATTTGTCCATGCTGAATCGTCGAAGAATCTTATCAACATAAGATTCTTGACTTAGTGCCAATATCCTCTTGGATCTATCTCTATAGATCCGGATACCTAATATGCGTTGTGCCTCTCCTAAATCCTTCATTTGAAAGTGGTTACCTAACCACTTCTTAACAGAAGATAACATTGGAATATCATTTCCAATGAGTAGTATGTCATCGACATACAAGATTAGGAACACAACATTGCTCCCACTAAATTTCATGTATAAACATGGTTCCTCAACACTTCGAGTGAAACCATTCTTCTTTATAACATGATTGAATCGATGATTCCAACTTCTAGATGCTTGCTTGAGACCATAAATGGATCTCTTAAGCTTGCATACTTTGTTAGGATTTTTAGAATCAACAAAACTTTCGGGTTGTATCATGTACACAACCTCTTCTAAATGCCCATTTAGAAAAGAGGTTTTGACATCCATTTGCCATATTTCATAATCATGAAATGCGACAATTGCTAACAAAATCCGTATGGATCTTAGCATGGCTACGGGGGCGAAGGTTTCATAATAATGGAGACCTTGGACTTGGGTAAATCCTTTTGCCACTAGCCTAGCTTTGTAGACATCATCATGTCCTTCTATGCCATTCTTGATTTTGAAAATCCATTTGCATTGGAGAGGTCTTGCCCCTTTAGGCAAATCTACCAAGTCCCAAACTTGGTTTTCATGCATAGAATCCATTTCGGACTTCATGGCTTCAAGCCATAAGGAGGAATTAGGACTAGAGATTGCGGTCTTGTAGGTGGCGGGCTCCTCACTTTCTATAAGCAACACATCGAATGTTCCATCTTCTTTGATAAGTCCCACATATCGATCGGGATGGCGAATAACTCGGCCCGTTCTTCTAAGTGGAGGAGGGACAACCGCGTTAGACGACGAAGGAACATCTTCTTGCGTCTCTACCTCGGTTTGTGGCTCTTGAACTTCATCAAGTTCAAAATTTCTCCCACTCTGTCTCTTAGAAATAAAGTCTCTTTCTAAGAAGACAGCCTCGCAAGACACAAACACTTTGTTATCTTGAGGTTTTTAGAAGTAGTATCCTCGAGAATTCGAGGGGTAACCTACAAAGGTGCATTCTTTGTCTTGACGTAAGCATCACATCCCCAAATTTTCATGTAGGATAGATTAGGAACTCTTCCTCTCCACATCTCAAATGGAGTCTTTCGATGGCCTTAGTGGGACTATTATTCAAAGATATAATTGCAGTTTGGATTGCAAATCCCCAAAACGAGTTTGGTAACTCGGTTTGACTCATCATGGATCGAACCATATCAAGTAGGTTTCGATTTCTCCTTTCGGCAACACCATTGAGTTGTGGTGTTCCAGGTGGAGAAAGTTGTGATATAATACCACAACCTTTCAAGTGTGAATCGAATTCAAGGCTAAGATATTCTCCACCACGATCGGAACATAGTGCTTTTATCTTTTTGTCCAATTGGTTCTCTACTTTGTTTTGAAATTCCTTGAATTTCTCAAATGCTTCACTCTTATGTTTCATTAAATAGACATACCCGTGTCTACTTAAGTCGTCGGTGAAGGTTATAAAGTAGTCATAATTTCCACGAGCGGTGATACTCATTGGTCCACACACATCGATATGTATGAGTCCCAATAGTTCACTAGCTCGTGTTCCTTTACCACTAAAAGGATTACGAGTCATTTTGCCAAGAAGGCAATATTTGCATGTTCCATATGATTGAAAATCAAATGGTGTAATCACATTAGTCGAAATTAATCTTTTGATGCGATTCTCGTTTATGTGACCTAATCGACAATGCCAAATGAACGCTTCATTTGGGTCACTTGATTTGAGTTTCTTTGATTGAATGTTATAGATATCATTAGTCGGATTCGAGGTTTCTAAAATGTAAATGCCATTGATAGAATAAGCTTGGCCTATAACCAAATCATTCCTCGAAATAGTACAACGATTGTTCTTAATGACAAAACAAAAACCGTCCATGTCTAGCATGGCGATTGAAATAATGTTTTTAGAGAGTGTAGGCACATAAAAACAATTATGTAAATACAACTCAAATCCATTAGGCAAAGCTAATACATAAGTTCCTTTGGATTCGGCCGCTACTCGAGCTCCATTTCCAAGGCGTAGATCCACATCTTCTTTGCTAAGCCTCTTCACGTCTCTTAAACCCTGTAAATGATTACAAAGGTGAGAACCACAACCGGTATCTAGTACCCATGTCGTAGTGGAAGTATAATTTATATCAATAACATAAATTTCCTTAGGAATTTTACCTTTTGGAACGATGATTCCTTCCCTTATATTTCGCAAATATACGGGACAATTCCTAAGCCAATGTCCCATGCCATAGCAATAATGGCACTCATCATCAACTTGCTTGAAGTTTTTGACTTTCTTTCCCTTCTTCTTGAACTTTTTGCCCTTTGAAGCAAGAACTTGATTGCTTGAGCTCCCACTAGTTTTGGCATCTTTATCTTCCAAAGACAAAGATCCTATAGATTGTATGAGGCGGTCTTCCTGAGACGGGCTCACACGAGATCTAGTAGTAGTAGGTGGTCTAGTAGAAGTGATGAAGTTAAGGTTTCCATTCGAACCTATCCCAAAATGAAGTTCTCTAGTAGTGTCGAAATCATTGTTGGAGCAAACGTCGTCAAAAACATTGTGGCATGACTCAATAGTTATCGGTGCGGTAGCGTTTGATGGATTCATTGTAATGAACTACAAGTATGGAGGAAAGGAAATATTAACATTTGTCTTTTTGAATCATACTCGTAAATAAATTAACAAGATATGAGCATTTATATAGTGACTTCTATCCAACTATTATAAATGATTCCGAGATCCAAATTCATATTAACTTGGGCACGGGATAGCCGATGAAACCCTTATCAATATAACTCGGTGGACTAACTCTTTAATCGATTCTACTTTTAGAATTCTCGGTCGATAAAATTACTCTAATATTTATCTATAGCCCGGAACACATGCGACTACGGTCACGAATACTTCCGTTGAGGTCAATCCAAATTTCAAATAAATGTGTCCATGATCCAAATTCACATCAACTTGGGCACGGGATAGCCGATGAAACCCTCATCGACACGAATTCGGTGGATAGACATTTATCACCCACTTCCCCTACGTAACAAGGTTTGTACCCCGGGATGGCCGAGTGCACTCCCTCGCGAAATAGATTTTCATGGTTTCTACTTTTTGGTAAGGCTATGTCTCAATTGTTTATTTTTAGTGAGAGGTCATGTCAATTTATTATCTATCACGTTTTAAGTGAACTAAAGTGGTGAACTACGATAATTCTAATTGACACGGTCGATATACTCGAATAAAATGACAATGCATGTTTTAGTTATGGTGATTTAGCGATGCATGCGACAAATAAATAAAATGCAAAACATTAAAATAAATCCTAGTATGGCCTTCCTAAAAATAGAAAATCTAATTAACTATTACATATTCGGAAACCAACTCCATTGGTCCCTTGAACTTCGGTTTTGGCACGCATCTCGAGGGAACACCGTCTTTATGTATCGCCTTCTTGAGTGACACCGTCTTCAAGGAACTCCGGAACAATTAAATTACATAACAAATTACATAATTTCCTATTATACATTTGTAATTAAAATAAAATAAATCTATTAAATTACAAAACGGTGATACGAGATCACAATAAATTACAACCGAATCGATATTCCCATACATTTCGGGTAATACCAATTAAAAAACTAAGGCCATACTAAGTAAAAATTACATAATTCAAAAATTACATAAAATAAAATTATGACAATCATAAAAAAATGCAGCATTATAATATGTATGAACATGCCCAATTTTATGCTAAATCGCCTTTAAGGAGCCAATATCGTATATTTAACGGTTTCTACGGATTTGCGTGATTCAACGCTTTAAAATCACAATAAATTACATAAATTCATATTTATGCACAATTTAATTATCCTAACCTCTTAGGACTCAAAATTAGTCTCCACTAACTATTTGACTATAATTAACTCATATTTCTTAAAATTTGTTCATTAAAGGACTTAAAATTACAATAAAATGCTATAAACTTCAAATAAATCACAAAAATTTCAAATAAATTCAAAATTTGAAATTTAAACTCTTGAAAATTCTGGAAAAATACCATGACACTCATAATATTCAAAAACGTAGGTTAAGAATTTCGAAATTTATCCGGAAAAACAATGTTGCGGTTTATAGGTTTTAACAAATATAATCATAAAAACATGAGAAAAAATATATTTATCAAAATTTCAATTTTAGATCTGAAATGGGTAATAAAATGCAACATATGACGTTTTTCCTTAGTCATGGAGTATGTTTTAGCAATTATTCACTAATTAAGTCACTATTTATGCTATTTTTCATCAAAAATTCATAAATCATGCATAAAAACTTCAATATAGCCTATTATTTTACACACATATTGTAAAATTACATGTGACAACATACTAAATTTTTATGACCAGATTCGAAATTTATCTCATATTAACCTAATTTTCATTTAAATTCGATTTTAATCATGAAAAATCCATATTTCGAGCATAAGAACTCCAAAAATTATAAAAATTTACAGGTCATCTAAAAACAATATATGTGAAAACATATCCAAAAACCACTATAAAATTCGAAGTTTAGCTAATTTTAGTCCAAAAATGACATTTTAATCATAAAATCACATTTTTAATGCCATTAATATATAAGATGAACAATAAAAATCCATAAATTAACCAAAATATCCTAAATACATTTTAGGATCAGAAACTTTAACATGCATAATTTATTTCGTGATATTTCATAATAACACAAATTTACAAGTTTTATATGTTAATCGTATAACTCGAAAAAACTATAACCGATTTGCATGCAAACAACCAATGCTCTGATACCACTTGTTAGAAAACTATATCTCTTTACTTGACATATTCATATATGTGATGATATTAATTTAGTCATAAAATTAAAAGATGATCTTATGCATGCAAACAATAATTAAAAGGAAGAAATCTTCATCCTTACATTGATTTTTCGGATCAAAGGGCACAAGAGAGTTCTCCTACTCTCTTGTTCTTGAGCTCTTCTTAAATGGATGAACATGGATTCAAGTAGAGAATCCCTCCCAAGGTTTTATACCCAAGGTAACAACTTAATAAAATTAATATTATTATTACTAGAACAATATTAATTTAGTATAAAATTGACCCAAAAATCTTTATTTTGTGCTCTCTAATTCGGTTGAGAGAAGGAGGAGACGGAAGATTTTTATCTCTCTAAAATTCTTATATTTTAGGTGAAGGAAGGAATGAAATGATACACTAACTATTAGTAGTGTATATGGTAAAAAGATGAGAAAAACCCATGGTTTTTCTCCTCTTAAAACCGGGTGGTATGGGGAAGAAAAGGGAGCCAATGCATGGCTAGTATTAGGCAAAATGATTATGCTTACCACTCACTTAATTAACATAATATATTTTTCTAATACCCCATTATTTCGGTTAACATGGATAAAATGGACTCCATTTTATCTTTGTCAAATTGTCAATTTGTCATATGTCACATGTCACATGTCACATAAAATTGTTATGTATTTTTAACATATTAAAAATCAACGTATTAATAAAAATACGTCATATACAAAAACCGACTTAGTAATTCATAATTACTTGTACCAAAATAATTTACCAATTATAAATCACAACATCTTGTATTTATAATAATTTATTCATTCAAATGCAATTGTTTCCTTAAACAATGATTTCATCTAAGTAATAAAACAATTCGATTACTTAGACCGTATCTTATTTAATCAAATTTCAATGAGACACGTAAATATTACTTCCAAAATCGTCCGTCAATTTTAAGTAATTTAATTGACCCGTATCGTCATACGATCAATTAAATGATCAATTAAGAGTGTTACCCTTTGGGTATGACCTAAGGGGATCAACTGATCACCACCGTCGCACGACAGTAATGTCAAACTCTAGTCAGCCAATCATTACCGATATGTGTGGACCAGTTGACAGTAAAAATACTTCCCAAATGTATTCTTTAAAATGAGACTTAAACATGTGATTATCATGATCAACAGTTGTGATCGCATTATTGTCGGAAGACACATATTCCAACAGCATTCACCGATCTCGGTTTTAATGGCATGAATTGAAGTACCATCAACAACGGCAAAACGATCCTTTAGATCACCCCACATCACGGCAGTATCATCAACATACGACACACTTTCCAGGACCGAGGAATCAATGGTATGCCGCAGCCACTGAACAATCGTACAATTCACGACTTCCCATTGGGAAAGCATAAATTCATTAGTCGGTTTTTTGATAGTTCCGTCACAAAAACCAAATTTTCGACGGGATTTGAGAGACATTCGAACAGAACGACTCCAATCATCATAGTTCTTGCTAGTTAAAACAACATTCGAAATTTTAATGCCCGGAATATCACCGGAACCAAGAAAAAAAATGAGAAAGAGGATCAATTTTTTGTGACTGTGCACCAGTCATGGCTGCGTCTTCACCAGTCATGGCAAGAAGACGAAGGAAAAATTTTAGGGTTTTGGTTTTGTTTTTTTTTTTTTAGGAAGAAAAAAGAACTTGGCTCGATACCATGTTGGAATGTAGACGCGTAAGAGGTTTAGAGGAATGAACTGATGATAATTCTCATTAGCAAAGTGTCTTTATATAGTTACAAACTTACAACCAAATCCTATAAACAAGGATAAGTATATCGTAATTGATACGATTGAATATATTGCTAACAACTAATTATTCCGTAAT
Organism: Silene latifolia; assembly: GCF_048544455.1. Classification (NCBI taxonomy): domain Eukaryota; kingdom Viridiplantae; phylum Streptophyta; class Magnoliopsida; order Caryophyllales; family Caryophyllaceae; genus Silene; species Silene latifolia. Next base: position 78,669,472 of record NC_133531.1, read on the forward strand.
ATATGGAGCATATCTCGCCTAATAGATACATGTAGGTTGAGGGTGCATCAAATCCGCCTTCTTTTCCTTTTATTTCGTTTTTTTTTGTTTGTTGTTCTATCGCTTATTTTATATATTATACATTGTCTAACATCGTTAACTATGAAACTAGTTTAGTCCGAGTATGAGTTAAATTATCACCATGAACACCCGCGTTGACTCGAGTTTAAAAGGTCTTACTCACCAGTGGCGATTGTCCTCGCTCGTTTACATATCCTCGTGTTCAAGGGAGGGCATTAATAAAACGATATTGACTTTGTTTCTCGCTTTTGACCCCTCGCTCGTTTTGCTCAATTCGGCCTACTCTAGGACTCTTTGCATGTTAATTCAACCTCTGATTGTTAACTTATGACTCAATTAGACGACATTAGATCGATTTAATAACCTAATTAGACAGATTAGGGTGCTTCGACATAAGCATTAAAATCGGTTAATAATTCTCTAAATCAATTGAATCCTTCTCATCTTCCACATGATTTCTCGCTAGTATAAGAGTGCGTGATTAGCACCTTCTTATTAACACTCAACGAGTTAAATTAACTAGCGAATCTGACATAAACCGACCCATTAGGCCATGTAGAACACTCGGTTTAGGCGAAGCCTTCTACCCTCTTTTATCATCGCTTTCTAGTATATATCCAATATCGTTTTTCAATCGATCTAACTAATGAATCTAATTTAGGACCTAATTTTAGCCATGTGATGGTCTCGTGTGTCTTAGGCCGTGTGCTTGGACATATCCTTTGTTGTTCTTGCTTCGTTTTTTTTATATCATTTATTCATTGTTGTTTTGAAGTTTGTAATTTACATTTTGTTTATCAGTCGTTTTTGTAAGTTGTTTCACTACAAAAAGAAATAAAACAGGCGACCGATTTTGGCGACTGAAATCACTCGTTAAAATCAATTTAGCGACTGATTTCAGTCGCCAAATACCAGTCGCAGACATTAGTCGCCTTTTCTAATTTTAGCGGCTAAAGTCGGTCGCCAAATTTGGCGACTGACATATCAGTCGCTAAAAGAGGAAATTGGCGACTGAAAACGTAGTCGCCAATTTGGCGACCGAAAAAAGGTAGTCGCCAAATTAGCGACTGACTTTCAGTCGCTAAAATGCCTTTTAGTCGCCAAATTTGGGTGACGTGGCCAAAATCACTGAGGTTTTTTTGGGGACTGATTTCAAGGTAGTCGCCAAATTGGCGACTGAAATTCAGTCGCTAACTGGCTTTTCAGTCGCCAAAGCCACTGATTATTTTGGTGGTTTTTTTCGTTTTAATTGCTAGCCAAATATTTACAACCTGCATACAAACCGAAGTTCCACAACGCCATACATCCCAAACTTCAACACCCACAACACCATACATTTCAAATTTCAACCCAACACCACACATTTTCCCAAACTTCATTTCATATATTGAAAATGAAATGTTTACAAGCTAACATATTCTAAAGTTCAAGTCTTATTACATGCTAAATTAAACTTACTTAACTACTTGGAAGCCAACACCGGCTCCACTCCTCCCTTGTGGACCATGCGGATCAAAAGGATCGTAGTCGGGTCTAGGTCCGGGGTTACAACCTTGCCACCAAGTCTCAAACATTGCCATTTTTTCCTTCATTTGGCGGAATTTTTCATCATGTTTTCTTTCACGTTCGTCACGCTCTCTAATTTGAGCTTGAAGTTGAGTAATAACTCCCGGTTGATATGTGTTGCTGGGAATTGTTGAAGTCGATCTCCTACGCGTGTTGTCATAGAAAGCCGGTGTTGAACTTCCGGTACCATACACGTGCCTTTTCTTGAAACCTTCACCAACTCAAACCATATATCATTATCCGCTTTTTCTGGATTGGTGGCTTTTTCTTGTTCAAATGCATCCTACAATATTAAACAAATCATTATAAGTTAATATGGTAACCAAAATAAGACATTAAAAAAGAGTAAATTAACAAAAATTAAGTGTTAGGGAAAACTTACATATAATTCCTTGTCTTTTGGCTTAGTCCAACTCCTAATCCCTTTGTGGTCAACCCTGGAATGCGTGTCCAGAAATAGTTCCGGTACCGTCGTAACCGGTTTTGACTTCTACTTTCCTTTCTGAATGAAAAAAAAAAAACATACATGTTAGAAAATCAACAAAAAATCTATCATAAAATAAACATGTTGAAAACCAAAATTAGTGTGAAATAATAGACAAACTTATACCCAATACACGATCCCAAAATGATCGGGATCCCCCGTAATGAGTAAGCTTGACCACGGCATCTTTATTTCCTCCTTTTTTGTTGAGGAATGCTTGTTTAGACCTTTTCTGAAAAGCTTCAGTTTTAGTATGCTTTATTAGGCCTTCAAACTTCTCACCTGCAATTACACATATGAAATCATAACTAATAAGTTACTGATATTATTTATAATATAAGAGAGTATATGCTAATTAATACAAATAACAAAACAAGTTAATTAAATACCTTTCATGTTATCTGGCTCCTTCGGGCGCCTGACCGTCTTCCAGATCACGTCCCGATATCGTCGAGTACCGACTTCATTGTACCTGTGACGGACATTCATTTCTTGAGACTCATCCTAAGCAAATGCTTGCTACAAAAAAAAAGGCGACAAAATTTCATATCAGTATAAAATAAAAGTCTAACTTGGTTCTTAAAAAATTTATCAGAATTAATTATTTGGTTTCTAAAACAAAGAACTACGGAAAATATATACCCGAAAGTTATTGAACCACGCCTCTTTTTGTGCATTAGAAACATAAGTCCACAATGTAGGAACTGGACCCACGAAATTAGTCTTCGTGCTTTTTGTTACACCTCGTATCACGCAATCGTCCATAAACCTACATTTATTTTGAACATGTAAAATTAGAAACAATTATTATTTTACAAAAAAAAAAATAATAATAATCGTAGACTAATAAAGAATAAGGCTTACCCTAATCCCGCCGGGTCAAGTATCATCCAATGATCCGCAGTGTACCGTATCTGCACCTGTGGTCCTGCGTCGTCGGTAGCGTCACCGTCACCGTTTGTCACCATCAGATCCTCACGCACAAACTCCTCCTCCTCCTCACGCGTACTCTGTCGAGAACCTGAGCCACCTCCACTCTTCCTACCTCGACCTGCTCCAGCCATCTGCAGTAATACAAATAAAAATTAATACAAATAATGATAAATGAAAATATACGGACTTCTAAATTTTAATTATTTACTATTGAGGAATACAAAATTATACCAATTTAATCATACTCGTCATCGTTTTCTTCCCCATCACCATCATCATCGTCGTCATCCTCCTCATCCTTATCCTCATCCTCATCATCTTCATCGTCGTCGTCGTCGTCCCCCTCGTCCCTCCTCCTCCTTTTCTCCTCCTCCCTTCTCCTCCTCACTTCCTCTTCCCCCCTCCTCTCCTCCTCTTCTTCCCTCCTCTCCTCCTCCTCCTCCTCATCCTCCCCCGGCAGTCTCTCTTCCAAATCATAATATTATTCATCTTCCATGTCTTCACCATCTTTATTCTCATGCTCATAGTTGATTTCATCGGGTGGAGACAAAAGTGTTTCATTTGAAACGTTTTCTTCTTGGAAAAAAGTTGTATCAACTTGTGACCGTGCCTTTGTCTTAAAGATTGCACACCACGCATTTTGATTTCTATCACTTGTTGTGCTTGGATAAGTAGCAAAATACACTTGATGAGCCTGATGTGCAAGTATAAATGGATCATACTTAGAGTATGTTCTAGTACGATTCACTTCTACAAGCTTGTATTGTTCATGTACTCTCATTCCAGCCACATAATTATCCTTCCAGCCAACCTTGAATAAGACAGTTTTATAAGCTCGGTCACGTCCATTATAACTAATTTCAAAGATATCTTCAACTATACCATAGTATTCATTGTCATCAAGAGAAGAAATAGTAACCTTCCAATTGCACCTAGCCTTACCTTTACCGTGGTTGAATGTTTAAAAATTAAACCTATTAACCGAGTATCGATTCCACGTTCTTACCATTCTTGAAGGACCAAACGCCAAACTTCTTATCAAATCATCTTGAATATTCAACTCAATTACATGTTTCTTAAACCATGTTGGAAATTGGTCCTCATGTTTGTCCCAAACATCATCCTTACTTATATTAGGATTCTTCTCAATGAAATCATTAACAAACTGTGTTTTGTATGACTCCAAGAGGTCACAATTAGATAGCACGTAAAGGTGGGCATGATTATACTCCATATCATCCAAATATCTTGTTTGCCCCTTTGATGAACACCCTTCATCATCTTGAGTTTGAAAAAATTCGGGTAAAATTCCGTCTATTTCATCCGGTTTCTCAACATTCAAGTTTTTTGCTTTGGTTTCTATATGTTTTTCAAAGTAAAGAGAACAAAAGTTTGCAATCTCTTCCGTTAAATAAGCATTGTATATAGAACTTTCCACCCTAGCTTTATTACCAATTTTTTTCTTCAAATGATTAAGAAACCTATAAAATTTAATGATGAGTTTTATTAATAGTTAATTAATAATAAAGTTAACATATAATAAATAGATTAGTTATTATTATTAATTTTAATTTAAAAGTAGCTAGATTATCTTAATTACCTTTCAAATGGATATATCCACCTATATTGGACGGGTCCCCCAACTTTGGCTTCATATGGCAAATGAACCGGTAGATGCTCCATGGAGTTAAAAAATGCAAGAGGAAAGATCATTTCAAGCTTACACAATATCTGTGGTATTTGCTCTTCCGCATTTAATCATGTCATCAACACATATTGAAGAGGCACATAAATCTCGGAAGAATTGACTAATCTCAACAGCTGCATTCCAAACGTTTGTCGGCACGAGGTGTTTCAAAGCAACGGGTAATAATCGCTCCATGAATACATGACAATCATGACTTTTCAAGCCTTACAACTTCAGCTTCTTAAGATCAACACATCGACTAAAATCGGATGCATACCCATCAGGAAACTTCAAATTTTGTAACCACTCACACAATACCTTTCTCTTAGCTTTGTCGAGAGTGAAAATGGATGTTGGCTTAGACGCGTCGCCGCGAATGTGTAATTTGGGACGATGACAAAATATCTGCAAATCTTTTCTAGAAGCAATGCTATCACATTTTTCACCTTCTACATCCATGATCATGTCAATTAGTTGCTCAAAGAAATTCTTTTCTATGTGCATTACATCCAAATTATGTCTTATCAACATTGTCTTCCAATAAGGAAGGTCCCAAAGAATGCTTCTTTTAAACCAACCGTTTTTCTGCTTTTTCAATTCTTTAAATTCTTCTTCGGTACCATCAACAGAGGATGGTAAGTCACATACCGTCTTCCATATCTCATCCCCAGGCACTCGTTTCGGAGGGGAATCAAGCACCTCTTTACCTTTTCTGAAAGCTTTTTTGTTCCTCCTATGTGGATTTCCCTCTCGTAAGAAGCATCTATGACAATCAAACCAGCTTATTTTCTTGATTTTTTTTACGTCCACTATAAAACCGCCTTTATATGAAGCCTTTACATAATAAAATATTATGATGTTATATATGGTGCGATTATAAGCATAAAGAGGTGTAGTCTCGTTAATCTCCGTAGGCGTATTTGTTGGTTTATTTGTTGATGGTCGACAAGTCTCATATGTCAAAGTTTAGTTTCACCATTTTTTCCTCTTGAAAAACTCAATTATTATACGATTTTGACTCATTATAATTATTGAAAAATAAATACCGTATAATGCTAAAGTTATAATAGCACGTTTTATTTAATGAAATAAGAAATCAAAACTAATTAAAAGGTCAAAATTAAACCTACTTTTTGGTGCTTTCAAAATTAAACCTACTTGAGTCTCGAGAAACCATCTACTCCTAAACATCTATCCACCATACTTTACCCTCTACTTAACCAACACAAAATCAATATTTTTACCTCTACTTCTTCATGCACATTTTAATATTCCATACACTCTTAAACTCCTAACTTAATGAATTTACCAAAATTTCTACCAATTTGCGTCATACAGTAATTTTGCAGTAAGAGGATTATACATCTGATGTACTACCTCCCATTTTATAGTTTCTGAGTATTATAATAAAATTGTTGAATTTTGTTTTAAAGTTTCTGAGTTTCAATATGAAGTTTCTGAGCTTATTCACTTAAACATTAAGCTCTAAAAAATTACAATAAAACTCAAAGCCATTACATATAAGTTTAGTAAAATTTGAGTTTTGACGGAAAAAATATTAAAATCTAACTTATAAACTTTATTATGCTCAAAAAAATACACATATGCTCAAAAATAAATAAAGTTTGGGGTAATAAGCTCAAAATATATATATATATATATATATATATATATATGCTCAAAAAACAAAAAAGTTGGATGTAGTACATCCGATGTATGTTCCTTATTCTCGTAATTTTGCTAATCAAAAGTAAAAAAATTAAGATATGAGAAATTACTTTAGTTGGTCTCCGAAAAGTATGGACTTATCAACAGAAATCGGCAATGGTGGGAGGCTCCATGAATTTTTTATCTAATAGCTCTTTGCTTTATTTACATTGTTTTCTGGTAATAAGTTTAGCATAATAACCATTTATGATTTTTAGCACATGACATAGAAAGATTTAGTTTTTTAATTATGGTAGTTATTACATAATTAATTTCTGTACAAATTTAACTTTGTTTCTGTATGTAAGGCAACAATGAATAGGGAAAAGAATCAGAAGATGGAGGAAAATTTCCATTTTTTTATTTTTCGTAAGTTTTTTTATACATAGAAGATTTTTCGAAAATCCGCTTGGCCAGACCTGTGCTTTGTCTCTGCATTTAGTCTTTTGGATTAAAACCGTACTAAATAATTAAATTAAATTACCAAAGAAAAACAAATTGAATTAAAAGAATTTAATTTCATTGTTCTATAATTATTCTCACAATTAGTTATATTTCCAATAAAATTATCTATCCAATCCTCTCCCAAACGACTGACTAATTAAAAGGAAAAAAATTAAGATATGAGAAATTACTTTAGTTGGTCTCCGAAAAGTATGGACTTATCAACGGAAATCGGCAATGGCGGGAGGCTCCATGAATTTTTTATCTAATAGCTCTTTGCTTTATTTACATTGTTTTCTGGTAATAAGTTTAGCATAATAACCATTTATGATTTTTAGCACATGACATAGAAAGATTTAGTTTTTTAATTATGGTAGTTATTACATAATTAATTTCTATACAAATATAACTATGTTTCTATATGTAAGGCAACATGAATAGGGAAAAGAATCAGAAGATGGAGGAAAATTTCCATTTTTTTTTATTTTTCGTAAGTTTTTTTATGCATAGAAGATTTTCCGAAAACCCGCCCGGGCCATGGCCCGCCTGGCCAGGCCTGTGCTTCGTCTCTGCATTTAGTCTTTTTGGATTAAAACTATACTAAATAATTAAATTAAATTACCAAAGAAAAATAAATTTAATTAAAAGAATTTAATTTCATTGTTCTATAATTATTCTCACAATTAGTTACATTTCCAATAAAATTATCTATCCAATCCTCTCCCAAACGACTGACTATCTTAAGATAAGTTTAACACGAGGGTACAAGACAATTTCGTAACCGACGATAAAAAAGATTACTAAAAGCCGTAAATGGTCCCAAATAATATTAGTGGTTTACTAGTTGAAAAAAGCTTAGAGCAAAGATAGCAATTAAATTGTGAGTGTTAACTGAACTAGATATCTCGGGTTCGAGTTCTAAGAATGTAGCAATTATTACAAGTATAATTTATACGGGGTAATTTTACCGTCTTACTATCCGAGTTAAATTTAGTGAAAATTTTCTTTATCTCATTTGTTGTCTCATCTTCTATAAAGCCACATTTGGGGGTGTTGAGCAACGATTTTCTCTCTCTAAAAAAAGAGAGCTTTCTTCTCTCGTTACGAGAGCTTTTTCTCTGCCTTTCCTAATCTTCAATCTCTGCAAATTCCTCCTCTTTTTTCATTCTCTAAGAGTATTGTCAGATCAAGAAGTTGAAGGGTATTGGGTTGGGATCTTAGGTTTTATCCTTTCCGTATTAATCTCACTCTACCTACTTATAATGATTGAGCTACAGTGGCTCTAATTGGGCGTTTTAAACCCTAATTCCTCTTTCTGCGTTTTTAGGGGTTTTCTAATTTAATCAAATCATGCTACTCTACATTCCTACCTATTCCTAATCATTATGGTTTAGCTCATTTAATTGGCGTCTCCTTACTTCTTTTCTTGATTGCTGATCTTTGAGCTCCTTCACGTGTAAATCCTTCTTATTTGATCTCAATAATTACTCTGCGTCTCATTTAATTGGTGGTCTGTTGATTTTGTTTCTTCCTCTTCGATTTCCCCAAATCTTCTTTGAGGTGTCATTTGGGATTGACGTCTCATTTTACTCATATTTCTTTTCCCTATTTAAGCTGCCCATTATGGCTGTGGGTTTGCCATCACAGTCATCACACTTCATCTCCCTTAAAAACAACAACTCAAAAAGACTTAAAACTCATTCATCACAGTTTAATTGTCCTACTTTTACCGGTTCTAAAATGGATTTTGAGCACCAGTTTGGAAGATATAATCCGGGTTCTGAGGGAGTGGGTGGTGAGAACTTCCATAACTATCAACACCACAATCAGAATGCTCATCAACCTCAACCGGATGCTGCTTTCAATCCAATTAATCCACTTCATGCTAATATCTGGCGATATCCGAGGACGGGTGGAGTTATCAATGTGGACCCCGCTGAATTAGGAAAGTCAAGGGAGTTTTGGGGTAACTGTGTTTAGGTTTCATGGTGGATTATCGTCTCTTTGAAGCTGAGAAACTGAACGATATTATCTCAAAGAAGTGGAGTTCTAATGGGAGGATTACTGCTTTTAAAATGGGGGAAGTGTATGTCTTCCATTGTGAGGATGTTGAAGACTTGCAAGGGCTTCTGGCGAAATCAATGGTGACTGTGGATGGTGCAGTAATGGTTTTGGCAAGGTGGTACCCTGATACGGTACCACGTACTGTCAGGTTCCCCTTTGCGGAAGTTTGGGTGAGGGTGTGTGGCTTGCCGTTTGAGTATCTCAATATGCACGTCGCCCAGGTTGCGGGTAAGTTGCTCAGTCATCAGTTTCAGGTTGAACCGTTTAATTTTGTGCCTGATCATGATTACCTCAGGATTAGGTTATGTATTAAGTTAAACGAACCTTTGATGCCGGGTTTCTTTTTGGCGATGGAAACGGGACACTTGCTTTGGGTCTAGTTCAGGTATGAAAATGTTTTCAAGTATTGTGTAAGGTGTGGGAAAATAGGGCACAAAGGTTCACAATGTAGAGAGAGTTTGGTGTCAGTGGTGTCGGGTATTGAGAGAATGTTGGATAGGTCCGTGGAGAAGGGCTTTGCGGTGTTTCAAGCACACAGTAATCATACCATGTTTAACATGGATCTCAGGGCTATGCCTTCTACTACGAAATTTTTATCTCCTAAAGTGAGGATTGGGGGTAGCAGGCCTAGAGCTGGACCGAGCAGTAGGAGGGAATCACCTGAAAGATATGTTGATTATGATTTGGGAATTACTGCTGGAGGAAGGGTGACTCCTGGTATGAGGTTTGCAGTAACTGCACAACCTTTTGCAGGGCCTGTTGTTTTCGCAGTGGACAAGGAGTAAATGGTAGGGGAGTTGGGGAAGGTCAAGTGGGTGGTCGGGGGGACGTTGTTATGGGGGAAAATCAAGGGATGAGGGAGGAGGTGACAGGAACACAAGCTTATGAAAATGTGATTGCTCCTGTTGTGCCCATTCAAGATGCAGATATGTACCATGTTGAGGACCAGAATACAAGGGCTTTGGTACCAGGTGCGGGGGGATGGTTGGATGAGGAAGATGAGCATCAAGAGAGGTATCACAGTGCTGAGGAAGACTTTGGTAGTCATGGGGATCTTGGTAATCATGGGGAGGGTTTTAATAGGCAGTCTATTGAATTGTTAAGGAAGTTGCAGGAGAATGATCCTTATGTTCTCTATGCTGGTGAGGGTAATGTGAGTGGGGTTCTTGATAGGGACCTACGGATTCAGGAAGCTATAAGTGACAGGGTAGAAGGGGATGAACAATGGGCGCGTTGGAATGATGAACTAAGGGGTTTTAATCAGTTTTTTTACCCTCCTGCTGGTGGGATACCCATAAGGTACCACTACCCTGATGGGTCTGTCCATCAAATAGTGGAAGGAACAAATTTAAATGATCAACATCAAAATGTGGAAGTTGCTCCAGGGGCAATGAACCTCAACGAGGTTATTATCATCAGTGACTCTGATTCTGATATGTCAGAGGCTCCTAATAATGTTTGGATTGAGGATGCTGAAGCTGAGGACGAGTTTTATGAGGAATCATCTGAGGACAGGTTTACTGATGCTGTCATTGTCATCACATCTTCTGAGGAGGCTGGGAATGAAGCAGTTGAGGCTCCAAATACCGTAGCTGTGGGAGGTACAAGTGCAACTGTTGAATTGATTGAGAAAGAGTTGGAGGGGATTGGGGAGCATGGGTTCGAGGAGGTGCCCTCCATTTCCCTGAAATCTGTGGGTATTGAGAGAAAGGACAAAGAGATGCAAGCCGAGTCCTCTACTTTGCAGCCTCTGGAAGTGATATTTCAGAGTGCTAGGAAAATGGCTGGGATTGCTTTGGAGATGGGTGAAGGAAGCAAGCATGGTTTTGATAATCTGTTTGATATCCCTGCAGTTGGTAATAAGGCTAGACTCATTGCTGAGGTTTCTCCTGGTAATATCTCGGATGGATTCATGGGGTTGGCTGATGCGTATCATATTTCTGAGCTACAATTAACTCATAAGGAAGAAATACGGATGGCCAGGAAAAGGAAATGCAGTAATGATGTGGTGGAGTATATCGTGCCTGAGCAGGCAAAAGAATCTCTGGAAAATGCTAAGGAATACTTGAGGTAGCTAGCAAAGAGGAGCTGTGCAGGGGAGGGTCTTTTGGCTGGAAGAAAGGAAGGTCAGCGTTATGGGTTCAGTGTGAGTGTCCCGGACATTGTTATGATTGATTCAAGTGACTCTTCTTCCTCCGTTAATGGAGGTGCTGCGGGTTTTGAGGTTTCTGATTTTAATGGCTTTGCGGAGGTTGGGCCGTCACAACCTCCTTTGCCACCATGATGGGCTTGGTATGGAATTGTAGGGGTCTCAATAACACGCTCGCCCCTACAATTCCAAAGATAAGAGTGTTATTAGATAGTACGTATTATGATTTCCTTTTCCTAATAGAGACCAAATGTAATGCAAATAAAGTTTTCCCTATGTTTAGATCTTTAGGTTTTGTGAAGTCTTTTGGGGTGGATGCAGTAGGGGCATCTGGTGGTTTGTGGGTGGGATGGAAAAAAGAGGCAAAAATGCCTCTTGTAAGGGCTTGTAAGAATTTTATAGTGCTTTTGGTAAGGAAATATGATGGTCTCTTTTGGTACCTTGTGCTTTTTTATGGTGCCCCTGAGTTGAATTTACGTTCCGCTGTTTTGAGTGAATTGGACGAATGGATTGAGACTTGTACATACCCTTATCTTATTATTGGTGGTTTCAATCAAGTGGAATGTTTTTTGGATAAATGGAGTTGTAGTCAAAATCCCATTAAGGGAGCAAATGAGTTTATCAACTGGAAGCTTAGGAATGAATTAATTGATATCCCCTTCAAGGGACCGAGATACACTTGGTGCAACAACCGAAAGGGGGAGAAGAGAGTTTATGAGAGGCTTGATAAAGCTTTGGCCTCGAAGGATTGGCTTATTTATTTTCCCAATACGGGCATTAAGCACTATCCGGTCCAAATCTCGGATCATGCCCCGATTGAGCTTGATTTACATCTTACAGGGGGTAGGGGGAAAAGACCATATAAGATGGATGCTTGGGTGTTAGATCATGAGGAGTGTATGCAAGAATTCGGGTTTCCTGGAATCTTGCGGTGGTTGGCTCTCCGGCGTATCGAGTAGCTCGGAAACTTGCTCGGGTGAGAATTTCGGCAAAGAAGTGGGCTTTGGATAAAAAGAGTGAGTGGAGGCAGGTATGGGATGATTTTGACAGGATTTTGGCAGACGGTTTAAACGTTGATGTCATGGGTGGCGGAGATGAGTTGTACTCTTAGACAAATGAGGAGGTTAAGGCTTTTGCGAGGGCAACCGCGATCTTTTGGAAACAACGTGCAAACATGCGGTGGATGGTGGATGGAGATACATGTACAAAGTTCTTCTTCAATTGGGTTAAGGGGAGGAAAGGAAGGAATTATATTCATGGCATAAGAGGGGAGGATGGATCATGGATTTATGATCATAACCTTGTCGGCGCTGCTTTCCAACGGAACTTTAAGGACTTGTATGCTGCTTGTGATAACAATCAGGAGGGGGAGGTGTGGAGATCTGCGGTCTCTTTTGATAGGATTCTCTCTTCGGTAAGAAGGAAAGTCTCGAATGATGATGCGGATTACCTCATGAGGCCTTTTACGGCCAAGGAAGTACGAGGTGCTGTCTTTCAAATGGGTGCTTTTAAATCACCGGGCCCAGATGGTATTCCTGCGTGCTTCTTTCAGAAATGTTGGCCTTTGGTGAAAAAGGAGGTAACAAAGGCTGTGCTTTCTATTTTGAATTCGGGCCGAGTCTTAAGAGAACTCAATCGAACGTTTATCACTCTTATTCCAAAAACTGATAATCCAGAGGGGGTCTCGGATTATAGGCCTATAAACCTGTGTAATGTTTTCATGCGCATTGTGTCTAAATGTATCACGAATAGAGTGGCAAGGGTTATGGGGGCGCTGGTGAGTGAAGAACAAAATGCTTTCATTCCTGGGCGTCATATTAGTGATAATATCCTTCTTGCGCATGAAACTATTCATCGTATCTTGGGTCACAAAAAAGGAAAGCATGAACGGTGTGCTTTTAAGGCAGATATGAGTAAGGCTTACGATAGAATCAAGTGGGATTTTTTGGAGGCGGTTCTTCTCAGGTTTGGTTTTCCACAAAGATTAGTGATGCTTATAATGAACTGCGTTACCACGGTGTCGTATGAAGTTTTGCTTAATGGCTCCCCATTACCTCGTTTTCAACCCCGTTGTGGATTGCGTCAGGGGGATCCCTTATCTCCTTTCCTTTTCATTCTCTGTATGGAGGTGCTTGGAGGGCAGGTTGAAAATGCAAAGGAGGTGGGCCTTCTGAAAGGGATCACCTTGTGTCAACAGGAGAAACCGATCACACACTTATTTTTTGCGGATGACTCGTTTTTTTTCTTTCAAGATAGCGGCCAAGCAGCAACCAATTTAAAGCGGATCATGGATGATTATTGTGAGGCTTCAGGTCAAAAATTGAATTTGGATAAATCTGGCATTCTCTTCAGTCCAAGTACGACTCTAGCAAAGGCTCAAGAGACCATGAGTGTGCTTCGAGTACGATCAACGAAGGGTATTGGAAAGTATTTGGGGATTCCGGCAGAATTTCAAGAGTTTAAGAAGGGGATCTTTGACTCACTCCTTGATTATGTCTCAAAACGCATCTCTTCATGGAACGGAATTTTCTTGTCGCCTGCTGGTAGGCTCACCCTTATTTCTTCAGTCCTCTCAAATCTTTCAAATTACTTTCTATCGGTTTTCAAAATTCCGGTAAGTGTGTCATCAAAGCTCAATTCTTTGCTGGCACAATTTTGGTGGGCTGGGTGTAAATTGGGGAAGAAACTACATTGGTGCGGTAAGAATTTTCTAAGTCTTCCAAAGAGCTCCGGGGGTTTGGGCATACGGAATGTTGGATGCCTTAATAAGGCTTTGCTCGCCAAACATGGGTGGAGACTGGTCTCGGGGGAGGATTCTTATTTCAGCAGGATTTTCCGACGGAAGATTTTTGGTTCAAATATCTTTGTTGATGGAACTCACCCTAATCAGGGGGTTGGTTGCTCTTGGGGGGTAAAAAGTATTAGATATGGATTGGAGCTGATCATGGATAATATCGGGTGGAAACTAGGTTTGGACTCAGGCCTTAATGTGTCGAATGCAAAGTGGGTGAACGGGGCCACACCTGAACCGCAGGATCGCTTGCTGGGTCCTGGTTTTCTCTATCTGGGGCGTCTTCAAGTACGTGAGTTATGGAAGAGCGATTTAACTTGGAATGCTCCACTAGTGCGTGCGCTCTTTAAAGAACAGGATGCGGAGAGGATTATTGCATCAACACTATGTAGGTCGCGGAGGCAGGATGAAGTTTTTTGGCCGCTCACTAATGATGGAGTTTACTCGGTAAAAAGTGGGTACGGCATTGCATTCATGGAGTTTTTTGAGAAAAAAGGTACTATAAAAGATAAATCTAGGATATCAATGACGAGGAGGGGTTTCTGTAAATCACGTTTGTGGAGCCTACCTGGGCCGAATTCATGGAAAATTTTGATATGGAAAATCATTACAAACACTCTTCCAGTGGGCTTTGAGTTCCAGAAGCGATCAATTGAAGGAAGCTATATCCTAAAGCTTCGGATGTGTTTGGGGACCAATCCCCTACCTTTTGTGAGACGGTTGAACATATTTTTAGGGATTGTGATCAAAAGGCGGCTAATCACAAGGTAGTGTTGAATTTTGTCAAGTATGAAAGGGGGATCGCTCTTAGGAATTCGGGTTGAAGGAGTCAATATGATACCACTTAGTGAATGGATTATTAATTGGCTCTGGTATTTGGAAAAGATGGAGGATGGTGAAAGGAGGGCTCTTGTCTTTCTGGCAACTTTATGGGGTCTTTGGACTACTCGTAACAATGTGATCTTTAAGGGGGGTAGGATTATGCCAAGAGTCCTTCTTGAGTCGGTCACAAACAATGTGGATACTTATTTACAAGCTATGCGGAAGGAGAAGGAGCAAAGTGAGAAGGGGCTAGGACAGGTGATGCCCTCAATAGGAGGCAACGAGATGAGGGTTATCAAGGATGGTTTTCCTGTGAATATGGTCGGTGGGAGAAATCAGTGTAGGAGGATTAGGATAAAGGTCGATGCTGGATGGTCTAAGAGCCTGGCCGCCGGGATTGGGTGGGTGGCTTATGACGGAGAGGGGATCATGCTTGAGCACGGAAGCACGAAGATTACAGCAGAATCAGCTTTGCATGCGGAGGCTCTCGGCTTATTGGCGGTTATTCAATTGGCTGTTGAGAAAGGCTTTCTACATCTGGAGGTGGTGTCAGACTGTTTACCGTTAAATATGTCAGATTGCAGGATATGCGGGAGTAAATCATGTTATCAAAGGTATCCTGCAGGATCTCAAGGGTCTTTATGCTTCGTTTCATTGTCTAAGTTTTTCATATATTGCTAGAAACCTTAATGTTGTAGCACATGGCCTTGCTTCTAGGGCCATGAGATTGTAATCTCTTCATTTACAGTTGTCAAAAAAAAAAAAAAAAAAAAAAAAAAAAAAAAAAAAAAATCTATAAAGCCGTTATACAGAATATTAATTGGACACGTGACACCTGGTTCTCATTCGAGCTTTAGTGGTGCACGAAAGCTATCATGCCTACCGGCACCTGAAGTAGATGACTTGTCCCATGCGTCAGGCGAAGCTGCATTACAGGAGCAAATCTTGTACCTAGATGGCGGAAGAAATGGTGTTGCTATGCTTAATTTCATTTTTCGCCTTTCCTTGAACAAACAGGCCTATTAGCTCAGTTGGTTAGAGCGTCGTGCTAATAACGCGAAGGTCGCAGGTTCGAGACCTGCATAGGCCATTATTTTTTCCTTATTTTTTTCCCTAACAATCGCAAATCAACTGATGAATGATGATCACACCGGACACCGCCAAGAACAATAGAGACTCATTAGGCGATTTTGAAGTAGTAATCCAGAATTCCAGACCACTTGAATCTGATATCTAGTTTCACCGAACAAATCAGCCACGGCTAGAGTTCGGCACGTTATTTTACTCGTAACAAGTTGTTAAGTCATTGATTACTCAGTACGAATATATATTTGTCGAAAGTCAAAACTTGCCCTTGCCTTTAGTAAACACTTTTATTATATAATCTCACAGGAGTGTATAATGAACAGATTTTTGTTCATCAGTTATATTGGGAATGTACTATATTGATATCTTTTACATAAAATGAGGAAAATAAGCATTTAAACTCAGAACTTGAGCAAGAAAGTGCGGATTTCCATAGGACCAAGCTCAACCACCAGGGTTGAAGCATCTACAGGGCCGCCTCTAAGAGGTGTCTGCTCCCCGGTCTTAATATTGTCGCCCTCCACTCTCCATTCTAGCCTTCTCATCTTTGACTTCTCCTGGTTTGCTGATAAGCTCATCTCTTTTACCTCTTTTATCTGTCAAATTAATGTATCAGGTTTCTTACTGGTTTTCGACATTTCAGAATGCTGCAGTACAATATGCAGTCTTTTTCTTAGGTTAAGAACTTGTGATTGCTCACTATTGATTGCATGATTTTTCACCACAGAGAAAAATGGTAAGACAATGAAACCTTACCCTTTTTTCAGCAAATATCTTTTTGAGTTCAACCACGGCCATTTTCGAGTATACAGCATCTTCGCCAGCCTATGTAAATAAAACCCAGAAATTGCTTAGGGTAAAAATAGTTTAGCAGAACTGAAATGGTACGGAATCTAGCATTTTAGCTTCTTTAAGTGTAAATGGAGCCACGAGAGCAATTTTTATGTAGGCAGCTTTATGAGACTCGTGAATACCACCTTTTAATGACATTACCATTTAAGCCAAGTTGAGAAAATATCGAAATGCGAAGTTGAGTACCAATATAGCTCGGGTGATTTTGATCCTCGTGAGTTTCAAACCATGCCATGATTAACAACCACTACTTTCCAGTTAAGCTAGCTACCCGGCATTTGCTTCAAGAATTATGTTTTCAATATATATGAACAAACGAATTGGTAAAGATAGGTTTTACCTCATAAAGATGTGCCAACCTGAGTAGTACAGTCTTGTCTTCCAGCTCCTGTAAAGTTATTCTAATTATCAGCAGAAAACCTTACAGGCAAATATGTAGTAGAAATGAACTTCAAGGATGACGATGTACCTGAAGAGTTATCAATGCAACATTAAGTGGCAAACTGTAGCTTGGATCCATGGAGGTAGCTTTTGTTAATCGAGAAGCTTTCCAGTTGTCTGAATTCTGTACAGCGGTTCATACATTAGATTTTACACATTGATATCCTATTCTGACTATATTGTGTAGTTGAGTCGTACCTCATGAGCAAAAGCCAAAAGAAGTGGGGAGTAGATTTCTTGACCAGCAGTTCTTCGCCATTGAGCTCCATATCCCAACTTGTGGATGTTCATATAATATTGACCACGTATCTACATATGAGAACCAAAGATTAACAAAAAAAAAAAAAAACCACAGTTAACGGCCCAACTAGTAGCCATAATATGTAACAAGATCGTTTTGGAAAAGAATTCAACGAAAAGAGAACACAAAAGGCGAGAGCATAACTCAGAGGCGAAAGACCGAAACTAATCTCCTAGTCATCATGTGAACTAAACTACTCATACTCTGGCGTAGGTGTATATCAAAGTGTCAGAAAAAGCATGACTCAATTTTTAGACACGAGGATTCTATGCTAGAATGAAGATACGGTTTAGGGACACGCCTTCAAAACATAAATTTATTTATGAATATTAAATACTTATTTTATTGTTTAAATTGAAACACCAAGCCTGTTTAAAAAGAAGGCTTTTAGAGTAATTATTACTCGATCAAACAAAAAGTTTCATACGTCTGTTTCTCTACTTTTGTGATGTGGGTCTCCGTTTTTTGGCTCTTCCAGGAGAAGTGTCGGATGGGCAAGGGTTTGGTAATGGTACGGGTTCCACACCCATATCCTTGAATTTCGTAATTGGACATGAATATGCATAAGGTCATATGTGTAAAGAGCTGAAGTAACATATCATGTGAATGGAAAAATTGAGAATAAGAGACAAGCTCATACCGTAAGTCCTTCACATGTGCGATCCACACAAACTTGTTCGTTGAGGGGTTCCTCCACACCTCTACCGTCATCAACAAGTGTGCGCCTTACTCAAAGGAAAGTGCAAATCAGGAGGGAGAAAATGTTCAATTTACAAGGTTAGACAACCATATTTTATCATTTTTCTTGGGGCGTGAACAGGTGGGGGTGTATTAGATGGATCAAAAAATATCTTACCGGTGGAGCATTAGCTCAACTTCACCATCGTGAATGCTGGATCCACCCGTTGCACGATCAACCAAAACCGAGAACTCATTCCTACTGTCATTTACATATATACCAAGATTTATCTGAAGACATCATGAAGTGAAAAAAAAAAAAAAAAAAAGGAAACATTAGGTATAGTCTAAGTTCCAAGGAATCTAAAAACAGGAATAATCAAAGATAGGACTTCATTAACCATAAGATATAGAGTGAAAAAATAAATTCATCAAAAGACAAATTATGATGATGTAATACCGGATAATAGTTTCCAGCCACTGGTTGATTGACCACAAGATTCCAGTCTTCTCTGTAATCCCGAACCTGATAGAAATAATATTGGAACAGGAGAATCTAGGATCAATCAAACCACATAAACCCCCAAAACCATTATAGCCCACCAACATAAGAAAAAGCGAGAAAATAATGAGAAAAACTTGCCCGTTTCAGGAAATCTCTTCCATTGGAGTCTGTGTAGAACTCCTTATTTGTTGATAAATTTGTTTTCAACCTCGTGATCACCTCCTTACCCACTTCATCAACGGGAATTGGGCCAATCTTTAACAAGAAATTGAATAATGTTATTATAGTCATTTGCGCAATTCATTTGAATCACAATGTATGTCCTTTCAAACTCATCAGAACAATGCAAAACACATAGCCAGATGCTTACAGTAAATTCCACTTCAGCATGCTCTTTATCCCTAAATAGTCGGGTCACCTAGATGACATTATGAATAATTTCAGAGATTTTGTAGAATAAAGAGAAATGAAATACTCAACTAGTTTTATAAAGAAAATCAATAACCTGGTATATCCAAGAATCATACTGTTGGTGAATTTCATCTACAAGCGGTCCACGAACGACCGTCATAAGCCCCTACAGAGAGAATACAAAAATACAAGGCATCTAAATCTTATTTATTGGTGCTCACTGAATTGCGATTATAAAATAAGACAGCTAACTTGAATGTAGAAAGAGTTTGGCTACCGAGCTGTTCACTGCAGATGGATCACCAGAAGGTCGAAATATGTATGCACCAGAAGCCTGCCAATTATACTTTTGTGTTAAATGTTATAAATAATAGTTTTATGTAATGACTTGGTGTAATTAAATGCATACCTGACCATCAGTTTCACCCATACTTGAATTATAGCTGAGAAAATGTTGTTGCATTGGTTGAAAAACCTAGAGCATGTAAAATTCCAAAAAATAGTGAATTATTACTCGCTTAAATTCTCTACAACAAAGTCAGCAAAAGCAAATGATATTTGGTCGACTAACATGAATCATCATTTGAACCGTCCACAACAGGTAAAAAAATGAAAAAGAAAAAAATAAGGAAAAGAGGATAAGTAGTCAATACAAAAAGCTAAGAAAATCATAAAATGTGGAGCCATGAAAGCTATTAGAAATAATATGTTTGATTCACAAAAGAGAATAAAATCCATATATCTCACCTTTGTTTCAGCATTAAACATGTTGAGCAATTGACCTGATGGAGAAAATGACATTTTCAATTTTCCTGGTCCGATATCAACAGTCCCATTCTGCCGAGTGTTCATAACAACTAAATTGCTTCTTTTGATCCCTTTTATGGTATATACAACAACAAACAAAAAGAGATAAAATAATGAGCAAAGCAGATCTAATACGAATATATACTGTACAGTTTAAGACCATTGGTAGACAAAGAGCTTACCTTTTCCATTATTCCGGGAAATGAAGTATGTATTCCAACCCAATGGCGAAACAGAAACACCGAAACAAAGCCAGAATTTGGGGGCCTTAGCTGATGTTACTCCGAGGTAAGACTTGGTATACAAGTTTCTCAATTTTATTGTCACATTATCCATTTCAATATATTGCGCTTCTACCACATGGCCGGAGAAATCTTTGACCACGAGGTTAGCATCATCGACCTAGACATAAATAGCTAAATCAATCTACATGTCGGAAAGTACAGATTAAGTATGTTTGGCACGAATGTAAATTTTTTAAGTATTATTAGAAGCAATCAGGAAGAAAACAAAATGCTTACTGGGATTCTGATGACATCGGTACGATTCCATCCAAGCGGATTATACGCCACCACAATCTGCAGAAATCAGTAACAATGAAATATTGAAAACTAAAGCTCCTTAGAAAGAAACAGAATTTCAAAAATGATTAATTACCAAACTTTGCCCTGTCGGGATCGCTTGTTCTGTTGATGGGCAATAGCTTATGTTGAGAAGCTGACACTGATAACAGAAGTTAACAAAACATTAAAGAAACAATTATCCAAGACGCGGTCAGGATAATAAAATAAAATAAAATTGTGAAGTGTATTAAAAATATTGGTAAGTAACCAATCAAGATGTCTAAAAATTGATAGTAGTAAAGTAGACACAAGTTTGATCATCAAGACAATCACGGTTTCAAACTTTACCTGGTCAAAATTAATGACGGAGGTATTGCAATGAGTTTTCGATTTTGCACCAAGAAGGCATCCCAGTGCTGAATTTGTAACTTCTTCCGCCTATAAGACATCACTCATAATATAAGTTTCAGGAAGCAAATACGATCAAGCTGGGACTATTCTTGTTCCATATAACCAAAAAAAAGCAAAAATTTAAGCGCAAAGCCGGTCACGATTCAAGAGCTTGTTTCTTAAGTTGATAAATCACCTCAGAAGCTCCAGCAGCCAGGCGCCTCATATAGTCATTTGTCGTCTTCTGTTGAGCAGTTCCACTGACAGCATCATGGTGCTGCGCTGTACCTAATGCATCCCCTAAACTGAAAGTGTTTGGACCGGCTGGGCTTCTCCCAAAAAGATATTCCAGTTGACGTGCGGCCTAATACATACAATAAAAGTATGTTTAAATAAATACTCCCTGTCTAAGCCATATTTCATTTTGGTCCCCCCTAAGCCATTTCTGTGCATAATCTATTTAGGAGAGTTTTTGGTGTTAAAATGACTGATCTACCGTATCTGAACTGGAACTGTGTGACTGGTAGGCCCACATTGTTACACACTCACATACACATAACTTCAATCACAAAATAGCCATGCATCACTCGCATGTGTTTAAATAAAATAACCGACCGGAAAGCGAACGTAACGAAATGGATGAGACGGAGGGACTCGGGGTCAATGTCAAATTGATTATACTTTGTATACATTCTGCCACAATTACAACAGAAAACATTAAGGAAGAGACTCACAATTCTTCATTCTTATACGGAGTATCAAAATTTCTTTATGAAAAACGGATACTCAAGTTATTACCACATAATATCCACTCAGAGACCGAACATATCGCTTGAAGGCGGGCCGACTTGTGAAATATCCTGTCCAATAAGCATTTTCACGGTCCGCATACCTGTGAAAAATATAGACATCAGAGATTCAACGACGAATGAAAAGCTCATATCGTAGTGAATCAGGTAAGCTACAATAAATTGTCATACAATTATACAAAGCATTCAAGATTGTCTTCTGGTGCATCTTGACAAACATAAAACGCATATGAGATGGTCATACATGTGAGACCAACCCTTAAACTTCATAATTTAATGAGAAGTAGGAGTATATAAGAATTTGGTTTGATTTCACATATGAGACCATCTCATACAAAACTCACTGCTTTAACACAACCGTGTGAGAGGGAGTGCTATATCAAGTCAGCTATCACTCACGGAAAATAGTCATGAGATTTGAGAGGCCAAGTTTCATTTGCAGCATATTTAGCATCAACATAGACAGAAGGAGTTGAATAGAGAGCGTTCACTCGTCCATCCTATAATAAACAAAAGATAACTCAGATTTACTAACGAAAGAATTTGCTTGAGAAGTGAAGTGCGTACAACAAGATAACTCCGTAGTTACCTTGTTAACATAATGAATCAATTTGTCCATTTGTTTGAACCAAGATTCAGCATACTGATATACAAAATCATCACCCATCGTCCACATAATGTGGTTTGTTCGAGTCAGATTGGCCTACACGATAATTGGGTAGTTAGTAACCATTCACCTGTAAAATTAGAAAAGATCAAGTTTTTTTCTTTTCAAAAAGATCAAATTAGTGAAAGGAGACAGTTGAAGTGCCATACACCCGTACCTGATGTAAAGAAGAACTAATGAAATCTTTGACTCGTTCAGCAACATTGTAGTCATATAAAAAGGGATTATCCTACAATTACATAATGAATGGGATGAGGGGGAAGAAATAAACAAAATAAATGAATTTTTTGTGCATTCATTTTGTAGGAGAAACCTGGACAGGTATGGATCGGAAATCATTCACTTCAAAATGAAAGGGATCTGGAGGACTGTAGTGAACAGGAAATGCATTGGAAAAGATCTAGCAGAAAATTGAGGACAGCAAACATTAAACATGTAGAAAAATAGAAGGTAAAAACTCAAGTTGAAATCGATTTGAATAATATAGATATTAAAAACCTGAGATGAGCTACCAAACGTCTGTGAGCCACGCCATATTGTTTCAAGAGATTTATGATCCTTACGCCTATCTCTGTCTTGATAATCAATTCTTGCAAAGTGCACCGAATCGAATCCGAGCTAATTAAAAACACAAAATTTGAATGCTTACATGCCATTTAATGAGCGTAGTAATATGAAATGACATAAAAAGGTAGAACTACATACCTCGGCCCCAAGGAGGTAGCCTTGTACTGCAGAATGTCCAAAAGGGTCAATCTGCCATCCTGCACGTGGTGTCTTGTTGAACTGTTCCATTATATAGCGGTGCCCTAGAGTCGTCTGATCAATCATGTCTATATAATGGGTGGTTGCTTCATCATGCATACACCAGCCACCATTACTACATATAATACTGACCCCTTCAGAAACTCTAATAACACATTAACAGAGTTAAACGGGAAAAAGAATGAATTGAAGAAAATTACATGAATTCCAATTGTCCAGCATCAACCAGTTTTTTCACTGCTGCTTGAATTTCCAATTCTTGGATCGCCCACCACCGCTGAAAGAAAGCCTGAATGCATATCAAAGCTTCAGTTTAAACCCTTGTTTTTTCTTATATATTATTCAGAGCTAGAGGTGATCATGGGTCGGGCCAATGCGGGCTTGGGCCGGGCCTTTCTAATAAAAGCGACCCATTTGTGTGGGCCGGGCCGGGTCGGGTCAAATGTGTGGGCTTATTTAGCAAGCCCAAACCCGACCCTTATGGGCTAATGCGGGCTTTTGGGACTAAATGGGCTTTTCGGGCCCTAAAATTTACGACTTACCTAGGAAATAATAAGCGTAATATCTTCAGTTACAACTTTTAAAATATACAGTGTATAAAATTGTACAAAATATGATGAAATGCATATGAATTGCACTCTAAAATAAAATAAAGACAAACATCGCCACTTTAGAATGCTTAATCATGCATTCGTAGATATGATTTATGTTATGTATACTTTGTTTTATAAATCTAAAAAAATATACTTGAGTTTGTAAAGAGTTGGGTATAATTTTAACGCTACTTTAATAGGTTTTATTAGAAAAATATTCATTATTAATAAATATGGTAATAAATAATGGGTGGTTGCTTCATCATGCATACACCAGCCACCATTACTACATAAATATTTTCAGAAACTCTAATAACACATTAACAGAGTTAAACGGGAAAAAGAATGAATTGAAGAAAATTACATGAATTCCAATTGTCCAGCATCAACCAGTTTTTTCACTGCTGCTTGAATTTCCAATTCTTGGATCGCCCACCACCGCTGAAAGAAAGCCTGAATGCATTTCAAAGCTTCAGTTTAAACCCTTGTTTTTTCTTATATATTATTCAGAGCAGCACATCGCAATGCTTCAACACAAATTTCCTATTATCCTGGATTATTTTTTTTAAAGCCAAGTATCTAACCTGTTCGGCAAAGACAAACTTCCTATTTGGATCACGTCGCAACGCTTCAACAACCGAATCAAGAACATTCTCAACACAGGCACCCTACAGAGCCATTCATAGACAAAATGTTCACTGAATATTCTAAAACTACGAGAAGGAAGAAGAAATTTGCATAGCCTTTCCTGCATAAAACACACAGAAACCAACAAACATAAGAAAAAAACAAAAAAAAAATATGCAACCTGAAGGCCAGTATTATATGATCCAACAAAGTACTGATCAACTGTCCTTAACCATCCAACATCGTCATGTGAATGTGGAACCAAATGGACATTCAACTTGTCATTGACAACACCAGCACTGGTATTGTATTTTACACAAAAGATTGATACAAACAACGAGAAAACAGCTAGAGTGAACACGAAAACACGTACAGTCCTAATAGATTTTCCCATAGTTACGTATTTTCAAACGCTCCTCAAAGCATTTAGTATTATGCACAATTAATTAACTTAAAAAATGACAAAGATAGAAGGGAACTGATAAGATGCTTACTCCTTTAAATACTCAATTCTCCAAAATCATGATTTTTACTCAGAATGGATTTCCTCTATCTGCACAAAAGTCGGATACGGTTTTCAGTGAGGTTGTGGCCACACCCTACAAGTGTTGAGAGTACACTAAATAAGCTACATTGGCATTTACTACATGCATCTTCATAGCCTAAATAAGATCATCAAATTCCAAATTGTTAACCTAACTAGACAAAGCACTAAATGCGGAAACAAAACTTCTCAGGACCATAATCCATAAAAGATGACAATCCACAAAATCAACTTTTCCACCGAATTAAGAGTACTAATCTCTTTTGCTTGTACAAATCATTTGTGGGTATACTTGCCTTTCCATAAATTTTCACATCACAAACTAAAAAGACATCAGAACTTCAAGTCCTCAAATACAAAGAATCTACCTTTTATTTTTCCGAAAATCTGGAAGGGTCTCCCCCTCGAAAAACTTGTGTTTCTTATCAGTCACTGATCAAAATAATACAAACTAACATGCAGAACAATATAGCATAAGAGTTAACTACTGCAACAGATGGAGTGATGGACGGACATGTGATTGGCATTTTAACTTCTTACTTTGTTTGAGCCAGTAAAATATTAGACGAGGTTCCTAAAATCAATTGGCAATATAAGTAGCCCGTCCCTTATAAATTGATCACATTTCCTTGGTTTCGTCGAGGCGAGACCAGGACTCCCACAAGTCAATAGAATTTAATCCTGAAATTGAACTCTAGAAATGCAAAATGTGAGTATCCCATCTCCTTATTTTTGTCAATGTGAAAATTAAACACCCACAATTCAATTTACACTTGAAAATCAAATCTTTGAGCCAAAAACTGGAAACTTTAATCACTACCCAGAATCAAAAGTTGACTCCTTTCAATAAAATGAAAACCAACTACAGATTAACTAATAAACATTAGTTATGCTCAAAATCAAGGAAAATAAATGGCCAATTACCAGAACAATGGAATTGAATTATAGCGGCCACCTTTTTTATTAATTTTGAATTAATTTCACTTTGATATATCATAAGCGAACAAAAACCATCGAGTTTTTGCAGAAAATTGAAGTAATAAATATTATTTATAATGTAAGGAAAACAAGAAGCGCCCGTGGCCTAATGGATAAGGCGTTTGACTTCTAATCAAACGATTGTGGGTTCGAGTCCCACCGGGCGTGCTTCAATTTTTTCCATTTTGCCATGGGTTTTTCTTCAATTTATTTCCCCGTATTTCCTTTATTTCATTGAATTATTTACGTTTGTTTTATATGTATTGAAAATTTTCTCACTTATAAATAGTGCCCAAAAAAGTAAACGTAAAGAATTCAATTCGAGAGAGAAACCTTTTTTATTTCTAGGATTTTTTTGATTAGCAGCAATGGCTCGATCTCGTAAAACCAATAAAAATCCTATACTAAATACAGGAGGAAAATCATAAAAAAAAATGGTAGTTCGTCTTCTTCAAGTAAAGGAAAGGGCAAATTAGCGGCTCGTCACATACTAATTTCATCGCCCGATTTTGAAAATGATTTGGATTCAATTATAGAGAATTGGGGAGTACGACATGGATATTCCTAACCTGGAGGAAACCGAGGAATCCTAACCTCAAACATTGCTCCGCCTAATAAAAGAGGATGTTGCTGGTGAGATTTCTTTCTGGTCTATTTCTGTGTACTGCTATGTTCTGGGAGCAAACCCTCTTAGTAATGTCATTACTAGGTTTGTTAAGAGGGTGTGGCAGATTTATGGGGTAGATAGGGTGTCGTTTCTTCCAAATGGGATATTTCTTGTGCATTTTAAAACGAAGGAACATCAGAAAATGGTATTGCAAAATGGTCACTTGTTATTTGATAACAAGCTTATAAATGTCAATGAATGGAAACCTGGCTCAGAGTTTTGAAGCGTGATGTGTCGAAGATTCCTCTTTGAATGAAAATACACGGATTAGATATCAAATTCTGGGGTATTAATTGTCTGAAAAAAATTTGTGGAGGTGTGGGTACTTTTATCAGATGTGATGAAGTCGCATCCAACAAAGCTTTCCTAGGGTATGCAAGGATAATGGTTGAGGTAACGATTGGGCAAAATTTTCTCACTGAATTGCAATTCTTTGATAAAATACAGAGGGCTAGGTGGTATATGACTGGTTACCTATTACCTGTACTAGCTGTCATGAGATGGGACATACTGAGGATGTGTGTAGGAAATGGAACTGGTGTTCGGGGAAAAAAATCTAGAAGCCTAAACCTGTTCAGAACCCTCAGCAGCCTATAAATGCTCAACCTCAGGTGGCTCAACGCCCAAGCAAGTGGTATAAAGGTGAAAGGCCTACAGTGCAGAAGGATAAGCAGACTCAACAACTTGTCATTCAAAAAGGTCAGAGGGTCCAACAAACTCCAATTGTGGTAAGGATTGCTCCTTCTCATGAACCTGGTTCTGTGCCTGTGATTGAACAATCTGTCCCAAGGAGATTTATATCTAGAATGTTGAAGAGGGATAATGGGGAACGAAGGATGTATACTCGTGGTGGGTCAACATTCATGGAATCTCTGGCTCTCTCTTTACAGAAATCAAAGGCTTAGTTGATTGAAAGGGTATTGTATGAGAAAGAGAAAACTAACAAACATTTATCTGATAATGGGTAGTTGTGGCTTTTCGAACATAAGAGGTATGAATGGTAGTGATAAACAGAATGAAATAAAATGGTTTCTTAAGCCGAATAAAGTAGGTTTATTTGGATTATTAGAAACTAAAATAAGAAGAATGGGAGTCAGGTGAAAAATAATATTTGTGAGGACTGGTCTATTTGCACTAACATCAGCCTTCATAAGGGGGTAGGATTTGATTGATTTGGGAGCCTAGTTTGTTTTGTGTGAATGTAAAGGATGTCACAGCCCAATGCATTCATGCTGAAGTAACTAATAAAAGCAGAAGAATTAAATTCTGGAAGATTGTAGTCTATGGGTTTAATAAAGTTGTTGAAAGAGATAGCTTATTTGAAAAGTTGAAGTTATATTCTGTGCTGATCAGTGGTCCATGGATGGTATATGGGGACTTCAATGCCATCATGGCTGCTGATGAGAGAATAGGAGGGGCAAATGTAACTAATGCAGAGATGAGACATATGATGCAAACTATGCTAGAGTTTAATTTGTATGATATGAAGGGGTGTGGCTCCTTCTATACATGGAATAATAAACATGAATATGATGGGAAAGTGTATAGCAGGATTGACAGAGTTTTCATAAATGAGGAGTGGTTGAATGATTTCCCTTGTAGCTATGCTAATTTTCTACCTGAGGGCCTCTTTGACCATTGCCCTTGTTTAATTAGTTTTGATGAGTTGGTGGAGAGGAAGAAAGCACCATTCAAGTATTTTAATATGTGGGCTATGGCTGATGGATATGAAGATGTGGTGAGAGAGGTTGGGAGATGGAAGTTCAGGGAACTCTCATGTATCAAGTGATATCTAAACTAAAAGGAATGAAGCAGGAGCTTAAGAAACTGAATGCTGATCAATTCAGTGACATTGAAAATCTAACCATGGTCACTGAACTGTCTCTTAATTCAGATTAAGCTTAGGGAGGGTCCCCTAAATGAGGAGCTGTGTAATGCTGAGAAAGCTTGTGCTAGAAGTGGATTTCCTTTCAAAGGCTAGACTTGAGTTTTTGAAACAAAAAGCAAAGAATGCTTGGTTGAAGGATAGGGATACTAGTACCTCCTTTTTCCATTCTAGTATCAAGAAAAGAAGGGTCAGGAACAGAGTTTATCAAGTGAAGGACATGAGGGATCATCTTTGTACCAAGAGTGAGGATATAACGGCTACCTTTGAGTAGTATTATATTTCTCTTCTGGGTACATCTAAGAATGTGGAACATGTGAAGTTGAAAGTGGTGAAGCAAGGAAAATGCTTAAGTTTGGCTCATACTGAAATTATCATGGCCCTTGTTACTACTGAGGAAATCAGAATGGCCATGTTTGACATCCCTGGTACAAAAGCATCTGGGCCTGATGAGTTTAGCAGTCAATTCTTTAAAGACAATTGGAACATTGTGGGTCAGGAGGTGACTAAAATCATTCAATCTGTGTTTCAAAGTGGGCAGCTACTGAAACAATACAACAACACAATAATTACTCTGGTGCCTAAGATGGATGTTCCTGATACTGTGATGCAGTTTAGGCCTATTGCCTGCTGCAATACTATCTATAAATGCTTATCCAAGATAATATGGAACAGATTAAGTAAAGTACTACCAGATATAATTAGCCCTTCCCGAAGTGCATTTATTAAGGGTAGGGATATTATGGGGAACATACTGATTTGTCATGACCTTATTAGGTTATATAAAAGGAAATCTTGCTCCCCTAGAATGCTAATGAAATTGGATATGCAGAAATCATATGATTCAATTGAGTGGTCTTTTGTTGAAGAGATTCTGAGGGCAGTAGGGTTCCCAAAGATGATGGTGTCCATACTAATGCGGTGTGTTACTACTCCATCTTACTCCATAGCTCTAAATGGTAAGGTGTTTGGTTTCTTCAAGGGACAAAGGGGGCTTAGACAGGGTGACCCATTATCCCCTCTCTTGTTTACTCCATGCCTTTGAGTACCTTAGCAGAATTTTGATGACTACTCAGAAACTTGCCAAATTTAGGTTTCATCCATTGTGCAAGAGGATTGGACTGTCTCACTTATGTTTTGTAGATGACTTGATTCTTTTTTTATAAGGTTGACACAGCCTCCATTGAGCTTTTAGTGAATGCTTTCAACTTCTTCTCTAAAACTTCTTGTCTTCAACTGAACAAGGACAAATCTAACTTCTATTTTAATTGTGTGGATGAAGGTCTAGTGAAAGAAGTTGAGCGAGCCACTGACATGTGTAGGGGATCTGTTCCATTTAAATATATTGGGGTGACTGTGTAGATACCCAGTATCTGCTGAGACTCCAACAAACACCCGATGATTATCGGACTACTGGAATCGCGGCGTTTGATCGACAGTTTGTGTACAGCTTTATGTCGGAAAACTTAAAACGATTTCGAAAATAAAACATTTCAAAAATACCTAGAGTGTTTAATGCACGACGACGGGGTCGCAATGACACTAACTAGAGTCAAAATCGACACCGGACCAAAAACCGACTCAAAAATTCAAATCCCGACTCCAACAACGAGTCAAACCGAGTCAACCACAAAAAAAAAACCATTTCAAACCTACTACCTTAATTTTTCCCCGATTTATGTTTGGTCAAGTACCAAACATATGACTACAAAACGTAGGATAGAAAAAATCATGATTGTGTTTGTGTGAAAGCGACAACACACCTCGAAGACCCGCGACGTGGCTCGCGCCTCTTTGAGCAGCCCAGGTGGCCACGTCGCTCAAAACTCACACAACCACTCATTCCCCTATAAATACCCCTCAAATGCCCCCCATTTGAGACTTACGCGAGTGTCCGCCCCCTATTTTCTCCCTTAAAATTCTCGAATCGACTTCTTAAGTCACAATCCGACGTGTATTTACGACCTACCGATCGTAAATACAAGCCTTACACATTGTTTGGTACCGTCATCGTGCATTAAAACACTTGACCGACCACTTCGACCACTACACCGTCACTAAACTTAAAACACTCTTTTACTTACCAAAACGGTTTTAAACCGAGTCTTTTCCGACCAAACGAGTTGTTACACTTACGTCGGTCACTCGCCATAACCAAACATGTAAGTATGAGGGTGTAAAAATCCTCTTTTTATCATGTTTTTATTTGTTTCATGACTTTAACATGCTGAAACGTGCATAATATGAACCAAAACATGGAATAAACGAGCCAAAACTGATTTTTTGGCCTGAGACAGAAGCCCCTTAGGTTGCAGGCTTACCCGCGCCTAAATGGGGTGTCCAGGTCGAAGATCAACCGTGTTTGTTCTCGTCTTTCCCCTTTAATTCATTTTCGTATTTGTAATCGGTTTTTACCGTTTCAAATATTTTCAAACCTTCTCATTTTTATTTCATTTGTTTTAACCATAAAACATTTTTCACCCTTGGTTCCTCATACCATGACGGTTAAATCCGTGTTTCGGTGATAATATTTGGTTAATAACATTTAAAAGGTATTTTAAAGCCTTTTATTTCATTTCTTTACATTTCTAAAACAAACATATTAGTCCCCAACACAAAGTCATCCTTGGTTCTACATACCATGCCGGATTTTAACCCGGGTACGATGATGAGTATCGACTAATTACATTCAAATGAACTTAAAATAATTAGTTCATAATCATTTTCAAAACTATTCATGTCAAGTTTATCAAAATCGAACCCGACACCGAATATTATCAAAATAATGATGATTATTCGAGTCTAGCTCTTCAAATCAACAAATGCGGTCTAAACGACCCTTTCAAACCAAATCGGATTCAAACACCCATTTTTCAACACGTTTTATAACGTTTTTCAAATGGTCAGAATACGGCATATAACCGTAGGCTGACTCGCGCCTCAAGCAGGCCTTTTCTTTCTCATTTTCAGAACCAGGAGAGGCCCCTTTACACCGCCGGCTGGCTCGCGCCTCATGTAGCGTAGCCCGTGCAGTGCACGTAACCATTCCCTTTCCAAAGATTAGTCTAGGACGATCCCGACTCCGGTTAGCCCGGATATAGGACGGATCAGATGACTATTCAAAATCGTATTTGCAAAACGCTTTACTAAGACAAATGGATCACGTTATGCACCCTAAACCTAATACGGTAAATGGATGTTTAATTTCCGTCTTGCATGCAAATCAATCATTAATCCAACTCGACATCTTATACTTGATACTTGGATTAAATCAACCGACTTAGAAAGCTCTCACATGTTAGGTTTAAATTATTGGATGCGCATTCATGCATTTAAACCGTTTTATCAACTTTTGCATTCAACCAACCAAGATCGATCGAGAGAGCGCTACCGCGGGCGGGATTGGGTGTCTGATTAAAGGGCTTCCCAATACGTACCTTCACCTCTTACTCAAAAACTTTGGATAGTGGACGACCTTATCCAGGGCGTACGAGAGTCATTCTAGAGATAGGATGCTAAAGAGGGACGATTTCCTTATCTTTAGTACCTATGTCAAACGCTGCTTTGTGCTTCGATTTGACCGAGGTATAAAGTGGAATTCGAACAGGTTTCAGGCATCCCACAAATGCTTGATGGCGACTCCGAACATCTCTAATCGTTTCGAGACCCTTACCGAGATGAAACCGACCGACCTAAAATGATCCGGTCGAAAGCATTTTTACGCCGCCGAGCGTGGCTTTCAAAAGACCGCTGCATGTCCACATATTGGCCTGGCGTGCAGGTGGCCCGCGACTGTGGACCGGTAGGTGGACCCCCAAATCCACAGACCGAGACGTGGCCCATGTCCACAGTTTGGCGACTCCGCTGGGGATAACTAGGACACTTACGTCTTTGTGATCCCTAGATGGTGAGACTCGAACGAGGTCTTGGTTGGAATGCATTAATTGATATTACGGACATGGTCGGGTTCCTTGTCCGGGCCTACAACCTAACCCTTTTCGACCAATTGGCTCGTCTCGTCGGCGTGAGTTTTCTCATCCCCGCGTTTTGAATCTCGATTGAGTCAAGCATACCATTGACGTTACACATTTCTGTTTCGTCAAAGAGCTTTCATCACTTTCGAGCACGAGGCTAGGGCACCCTCCTTACACATTTTGTTTGGATTGGTATCCCTCTCACAAATCGGGGTTTGATTGCTTGGTGTGTAACACACCCTCTTAAGCCAAAACCCGTGTCAGCATAATGCATAATATAATGAACTGTGAGTGCTTATGTGCTACTTGATCATAAGTCCTTCCGTGTCATTTTCAAACTTTAAAAATCACTCTTTTGCGCCGTTATAATGGCCGTTTCAAACCTCGGTCTTTCGCCGACCGTTGCACGCCTTTCTAGGCCGTCGTAATGACGATTTTTAAACCCGGTTTTTATAACCATTTCAACACGCCTTTCTAGGCCGTCGTAATGACGATTTTCAAACCCGGTTTTTATAACCATTTCAACACGCCTTTTTAGGCCGTCGTAATGACGATTTTCAAAACCCGATTTTTATAACCATTTCAACACGCCTTTCTAGGCCGTCGTGATGACGATTTTCAAACCCGGTTTTTATAACCATTTCAACACGCCTTTCTAAGCCGTCGTAATGACGATTTTCAAACTCGGTTTTTCACAACCATTTCAAATCACCTTTTTACGCCGTTATAATCGCCGCGTCTAGACACGGATTTTAACCCGTTTCGCACCGACAATGGCTCTTTCAAAACCCGAGAAAAGCACACACCCTTTTCTCGAGACACTTTCGAGATCCCGAGGACCATGCACCGTCCCCGAGACCTCTTCAAACATTTCAAACCCGATCTTCAAAACATACAATTTTGAATTTCAAAACCGTCTTGGGAAACAATACACTGTTTTCCGAGCCGACTCAAACTCAAAACCGTCTTTTGCAAATAAACTTAAGACAACCCTTTCAACTGATCGACTTGCGGAGATCTCTATCTTCGGAATCCGTCCACTTAAAGCGACAAATGAATCTTTTTGAAAATTTCTATTTTCGAAAACTTCAGTCCACCATTCCAATTCCGCCTCGTGTCTATCGAGTCGAAGCAAACGTACTTATGGGTCTTTACTAATGAGTCGTCTCACCACGAGACCCATCCAATGGCGTCGCGCCGTTACTTTGGACTCGTGTCAAAAGTTCGGTCAACACCGTCACGTCATAAATCGAGTCAGCACCGAGGAACCACACACGGTCACCCTCGTCTTGTCGAGTCTGATCTTTGTCTCGTCCTTTGCGTTGTTTGCGTTCAGTCTTTGAACCGTGTCGGATTGAGTTGTAATGTGAGCCGTTTTTCTACCTCAGAGTCATGACCCTGTCTTCAACTTCGTATGTCAACAACAACAACAACAACAACAACAAAGATAACAACAGAGATGTCACGACTGATCAGCTAGCCAGCCTGGTCACCGCTCTTAAGGTCACCCTGGATCGCGTCGAAACCCGTATCGACGCCCTGGAAAACAAAGAAACTGGAGAACATAATGCTCCACCTCTGACTGAAACTGAGAAGAGGCTAAAGCTGTTGGAAGATCAGCTCCTAGCCCGGGGTAACAATATCCATCTTGAGAACAACCGAAGGTTCGAACTTGTTGGGGATCAATTACCTGACAACTTTACCCTAACTGATGTGCCTAAGTTCAAAGGAGTGGAGGACCCACTCAATCATATCCGTGCCTTCAAAGACTACATGGCCATTAAAGGGGTCAAACAGGAACTTTTCACCCGGATCTTTCCGTCCTCTTTGGAACCGATCCCTCGTCAGTGGTACTACTCCCTTGATCCGAAAAACCTTACTACTTGGGATGAGGTTGCAGTTGAATTCGCCAAGTAATACGCCGATAATGTTGAAATCCAAGCCAATACCCGCACTCTTGAGGTTCTAACCCAGAACAATAAGGAAGGGTTCACCGAGTTCTTAACCCGTTGGAGGAGGGTAAGTACTCAATTGGTCAGTAAACCGAGTGAATCAACTTTGGTGGAAAAGTTCGTCAACAATCTCCGCCCAATGTATGCCAATCTACCAAGGTATCAAAATATCAAGACCTTCCAGGATCTGCAAATTTTGGGGACGCGCATTGAAGATGACCTCCGGAAGGGTGTCTTGGCCAAGACTACTGGCAGAGGCTACCAAGGATCCGCCTCGACCGGATCTCGCCCTTACGGCCAGACAAACAAAATCGATGAGGTCAACCTCGTTGAACCATCTGCTAAGAGAGCTGAGCGCCCCCAGAGAGTGTTCACCAATATAGGGTCGACTTATGCAAGTGCTCTGAAGAGGCTTATGGACCAGGGAAAGTTACAACCAATCGGACGCACCCCGGATCCGACCGATGCTAAGAAGTCCCGGTTCTGGAACTCCAATGCCTACTGTCAGTACCATCAAGGGAAGGGGCATGATACTGAAACCTGCTTCAAACTCAAACACATCATCCAAGACATGATTGAGAAAGGGGAATTGCATTTACCCCCACCGACTAAGCCAAACAACAAAAAAATCCTCTGGGAATCCACGACATCTCCAACGATGAGCCAACTCTGGACTGCTCTCACCTCATCCTGCCAGTTGATGACGAGGTGGATGCCGTGGAGAAAGATCCCTCGGACGGGGTATTTGTGTTTAGTGCTGCCACTATGCTCACCATGTTCCAACTGGTTGAGGAAGCCATAGCCAGTCTCTCCGAAAGGATCACCCGACTTGACGATGCCTACCGTCGACTTATCTTCAATCCTCCACCGCCACGCCCGAGGGAGAGTTTCTCGAGCGCCCAAAACTACCCACACCAGGACGGATTGCTCCCGCGACCGTTCTGGCATGCACCTCACAATAATCAACCTCACAATAATCAACCCCACAATAATCAACCCCACAAAAACTACCCCACAAAAATCACCCTCACAAGAATATCCCTCACAAAAACTACTTAGCAAGGAATACCCCTCCAAGGTGCCTTCGAGATCCTAAAATCAACGGCATCTGGAGGGACGACGTTGAAGATGTCTACCTTGTCCCAGAGAAAGAGAAACGGGCGAAAGAGATCGGCCACCTTACCCGGTCCGGACGCCCCTATCGGAACCCGAACAATCCAACGGTCGTTCCAACGACGAATGACCAAATCGTCCCGGAAATAGACACTCAACCAAAGGCTCCTGAGAATTCAATCCTCAAACAACTTCAGAAGGCAAAAGCCGAGATCTCGATCCGCGGCGATCGCAACGTCCTTTGAGCATCGACAGGCTTTGCTACAGGCCTTGGGAAAATTAACTGTGCCCTCCACCTCTTCCCCCGAAGAAATAGTGGCACATATGACAATGGATGCCCCTGACTTGAACAACCCAGTCGTCTTTTCTGACGAAGATATCCCTCCCTTCGAAGCCAATCATAATCTTGCCCTGTACATCACCGTACAATGCCTCAAGAAGAATGTGCCCATGGTCCTTGTAGATGACGGATCCGCGGTGAATGTCATTCCCCTCAAGACTGCTCACAAGCTGGGTATTAAGGAAGCTAATTTGGTCCCAACAAATCAAGGAGTACGCGCCTACGATGGCACTCGTCGCAAGGTCGTGGGGCTCATCACTCTGACCTGTTAGAAATCATATTTTAAATATCACATTGATGTGACCATAATTAGCGCATATTTAGCCCCCGAATTAGCCTTGTTCCCATGCTTTTTAGTGCTTATTTGGGTCATTTCTTATCTTTAGTTCTTTGTTTTGCATATTCTTTGAGATTTTGATCCCTTGGTAGGAAAGGAGTAAGAATCTTGCATTTTCATGGCAAAACGAGACTAAATTGATCGAATTCAATGACCAAGCATCAAGGAGAGACAAGATTAGAAGGCCTTTGTACATATTATAGTAGAAGAGCAATGTTGAGAAAGGATCCTTGAGTCCCCAAGGAATTTATGAAGAAAAGGGAAGAAAAGAAGAAGATATGTTGTTGAGTGACAATCCGAGCGGATTGTCACCAATCCGTCCGTCCCTTGCACCGCACAATCCGAGCGGCTTTGCTCTAATCCGCTCGGATTCCACCTCCACAATCCGACCGGATTCCCTTGAATCCGCTCGGATTCCAACGCCGATTCCGCCCGTCCCGACCTTATTCTCGCCCGGATTCCAAAGACAAAGACGATTTCCTCTTCTCCAAGCTACAAAGAAAGAAGCCCTTCTCTCGAAAAATACCGGCTCCTCCTTGCTCAATCTAAAAAGTGTAATTACTAGTTTAGCCCTTAGTTAACCCTAATGCATCCTCCCTAATTTCCACTATAAATACCCCATTAGTCTAATTAGAGGAGCATGTTCTTCTTATCAATAATTAGAGTAGTTAATATCAATCAAATCTCTCTTTAGTATTGTAATCAACAATTAATCAAGTTCTAATACAAGTTTTATTTCCTTAATCTCTCTTTTGTTCATCCTTTATTTTGGGTAATTGAAGATTATTTGGGTTATTATTGGGAGATTGACAACCTCTCAATCAAGCATTCAAGTACTTCTTTTATCTTTGCTTTATTATTGGAATCATTAGTAGGTATAATCTCTTAATCCCTTTTTAATTATTGTTAATTACTTTCATTTATTCATCATGTTTCATATTGTTGGTATGATTGACAACCTTGCTAGCATGATCAACATGATAATGAGTGAGTAGTCTCTTAGCTAGGGTTTAATGGGTGATTAGGGGAAACCAACATGGGGAATGATTCATGCTTAAATTAATATGCTTTCATGTTTTATTTGCTTGCTTGTTTTGATCTCAACTCATGCACATGTTATATTTGATGAAATGCTAAGCCTATGAATCCTTGCATTTACTATCATCTTCTATCTTTTCAATGAGACTTGTAAGACATAACCCAACTCGAGTCTCATTAGACCATGCATGTTGTTGAGTAAGGAAGATTAAGTCGACTTGTAGGTGTTGTACAATCTAATCGATTCGGCCCGGGACCCAAACTTTCCTAGGATTGTAAGATATAACCCAACTCAATCCATCACAACAATAATTGCTTGCTTATAATTTGAGAACATGTTTGTATGATCATGTCCCATGATTCCCCTATGATCCCATGACACCCTAGTGCCTTTAATCAATTGTTTACACCCCTTTAATTCATCTTGCTTGTTTATTTTCATTGCTATTTTAGTTTAGTGACCTTCTACATCAACCCAATTTGTGACACCCCTTAGACATCACTAGTTGCAATAGAAATCTCATTTCAATACCCGTCCCTTGGGATCCGACCTTTACTTGCCTCTTTACTAATTGTAGAGTTGTTTGTGAAGTTATAAATTGTGTTTTGATTCGACCGTGACCCAACGACCACATCTTAATTTGTGAACACGAAACGGACTCGCATAAAAAATGGCGCCGTTGCCGGGGACGGTGTTTGTTTGATTTAGATTTCTTTTTATTGTTATTAGTTGTGTCTTTCTTCGCCTTGGGGAAGTAAAAGTCCTCAAGGTTTGTTCTAATTGTTTTCGAGTTGTTTGATATTTTGCATGTCTAGAAGGTTACAAGGTGATTTGTTACCTTTTGACCGTGAAATCGAAAGAACCTTGACGAACAATAGGAGACTTGTTAGGAGGAATTTAAGAGGTATTAGTGAAGTTGTTCAACCCACTAGTGAGTTTGTCAATCCTTTCGCAATAGAAGGAGAAGAGAACCCATTACACAATACCCCACAAAATCCACCTACAATGCCTAAATTCTCGTCACACTCCGTACCCACCGAGGAGAATCTACCAAATGGTACTCCTACACCGCAACATCTAACCGGAAATTTTATTGCCAAGTCCGCCTTCATCCAATTAGTTGAGAGGAGCCAATTTGGGGGGATGCCTAGTGAAGACCCTCATTCTCATATGGAAACCTTTTGCGACTATTGTGATGCAATCTCTCAAACGGGCGTGACTCAAGACCAAATTAGATGGGTCTTATTTCCTTTTTCCTTAATCGGCACCGCGAAGCAATGGTTGAAGGGCCTTGATAAGGCCACCCTCGGAATAGATTCTTGGAAGAAGTTGGCTCTAGCTTTTTACAAAAAATTCTACCCACCGGAAAAGACTAACATGCTAAGAGCTCAAATTACGGGTTTTAAGCAAAGGGATGAAGAATCTTTGTATGAAGCTTGGGAGCGGTTCAAGGGAATTTGTCGCTCATGTCCTCACCATGGACTTAGCGAATGGTTTTTGGTACAACAATTTTGGAATGGTTTATATGAAGATTCTAGGAACATTCTCAATATGGGATCAAATGGAATGTTCACCGAAGTTGATGACAATCAAACATGGAACAAGATTGAGTAAATGGCGGTCCATAACTCACAATATAGTAGACCTCGCAAGGCTACTAGAGGAGGAAAGCATGAAGTGGACTCCGTTACTCAATTGGGTGCTCAACTTAGTGCTCACATTGACACAATCAACTTGAAGTTTGAACAAGCTATGACTAGACTTGAGGAAAACTCAAAATCATCAAAGCATCATGTTAATGCCATGCCGGCATCCTCATCAATCCCAAGTGGGATATGTGAGAATTGTGGAACTTTGGGACATGACCAAGGCGAATGTAGGGGAACAAATGAACAAGTGAATGCTTTCCAAGCATACAAGACTGGTACCCCTTATTCCAATTTTTACAATGAAAACACCAAATTCCATCCAAATCTCTCATACAAAAGCCAAAATGTTCAAAACCCTCAAACAACATACACTCCACCACCCATGAGAAACCAAAATCAAAGACCCTTTTACAATAAAAACCAAGGTTACCAAAATCAAAATCCATACAATCACCAAAATGACCAAGGTTTTGATGTCCAAAAAGCGGTCCTCCAAATGCAAAAGAATCAACAAGAGTTTTTCACTCAAATGCAAAAAGATAGCCAAGCAAAGGAAACCACCATCAACAACATTCTAGCTCACACCAAGATGTTGGAAACACAATTGACTCAACTAGCATCTTCAAGCTCACAAAGACAAAAGGGGCAATTACCACCTCAAAGTAATCCTCCTAGACATGAAACGGTTAGTGCCATTCACTTGAGAAGTGGTACAAGGTATGAAGCACCGAAGAAGCAAGTTGAGGATGAAGTTGTGGAAGCTAGTGAAAAGGAAGAAATTGTGCAAAGCTCCAAAGATGGAGAATCATCAAAAGAAGAAAATTCAAAGAAAAATGAAGACAAGGCCAAGGAGAAGGAGCCCATTGTGATTAGACTCCCTTTTCCAAGTCGTCAAGCCAAGCCCAAATTTGATGATCAACTTGGAAAGTTCATGGAAATTGTGAAGAATTTGGAAGTCTCAATTCCTTTCACGGAATTAATCAATCACGTGCCGGTCTATGCGAAATACATGAAAGATATCCTCACAAAGAAGAAGTCGATCCGGAAGCTTGAGACTATCGCCTTCACTAAGGTGAGTAGTGCAATACTTCAAGGGAGTTCACCTCCAAAGTTAAAGGATCCGGGAAGCTTCTCAATACCGTGTACCATTGGCGACACGACGATCAACAAAGCCTTATGTGATCTAGGGGCTAGTGTGAGTGTCATGCCGTACTCGGTGAGTAAAAGGTTGGGGATGGGAGAGCTTAAATGCACCAACATCACACTCCAAATGGCCGATAGATCGACGAAGACACCGTTAGGGATATGGGAAGATGTCCCCGTGCGAATTGGGAAGTTTTTCATCCTGTAGATACCCGTATCCGTCGATATTGGAATTTATAGAGAACCCGACAAACACCCGATGATGATAGGACACATGTATTTATTTAGTTGTCATTGTCATTATTTGGGTTCGTTTTACGATGTAGAATGAGCGTTGTCGACGGAGTATTTTAATTTAAATGATATTTAAATTAAAGCCTTTTTTAAGGTGATTTCAATTTATTTTATTTTGTTTTGAATTTATTTTCTTGAGTTTATTTTATTAAAAATAAAATAAATATTTGATTTGAAAAATCATTTTATGAGTATATTTGATTTGAAAAATCATTTATTTTAATGTGTTAATTGATTTGAAAAATCGAGAAAAACTCGTTTTTAAACACACGTTTTTGAGCTCGATTTTAGCTCGGTTTTTGAGCCCGTTTTCTTTACGAGTTGGCACGAATATCGAGTACACTAACCAACCTAAGCCTCTACACATCGAACCCCAGGTCGAACCCCATAACCACGGTCCAAATCATGCCCCAAATCACCCCAACACCGCAAAAACACGGCGACATTTACCTTTTTGCAGCTCAATCCCGAGCCCAAAACCCGCTCCAAATACCACCAAAACCCGTGCCCATTAACCCTAATCCATACCCTAATATCCTACCCATATTACCTTACCTTAACCACCAAGAAAACCTCTCATACAAACCCTAGAAAACCCCCTAAAAGTTGCTGGATAGCAGCTATGCTCAGGGGAGCCCGTCTGCCTCTCCTCCCTTTTACCCTACTTTAACTCCCTATAAATACCCCCCCTTCACCATACATTCATTCCTCTAAGTTCTCCATACATACTACCTTCACTTACAAGCTTTAAACTCCAGAAACAAACCCTAATTGCCTCTCAAAAACCCTCCACAAAACCGACTTGCAAACTGGAACAGTTTGTGTGTCCTCTTCGAAATACAATTCGTTCCTCCTTCAAACATCCATTAAAATTCGAGTTTCTTGTTCCTAATTAACCATACAACATCCATCTACACATTAGACAAAGATTTACGAGCCAAATTGCCCTTGAGAGTACACGAATTCCCTCGAAAAACAGAGTGTTATACACTCTGTTTTCACGGCTTTTCCTGTCTGTCCAGTTCTGTTTGTGCTCATTTTTAGTGCCCAATAACTCAAAACGAGCAGGGATTGTTTTAAGATCTCTGTTCTCCTCTCTTTCTAGTTTTCAAAACATCTTTTAAATCGAATTTTCATCATGAAACGAGAGAGAAATCGCTGTTTGAAAGTTGCTGTCCAGATTCGATAAAAACGTGTTGTTTGCTTTGTTTCTTCGTCGACGACGGACTCTCGAGATAAAATCTACCATCGATTACGACCCAAGACGGTGTCAACGATACATGTAGGTTGAGGGTGCATCAAATCCTCTTCTTTCTCCCTTTTATTTCGTTTTTTATGTTTGTTTTTTATAGTTTGTTTTTGTTTGTTTATCGTTTATCGATTGTTCTAATTAACTACGAAACTAGTTTAGTCCGAGTATGAGTTAAAGTACCACCATGAACACCCACGTTGACTTGAGATGGGAAAGAAACCGCTACATCAGTCGGTCGTACACCCCCGTCTCATTTACATATCCTCGTGTTCAAGGTAGGGCATTAATAAAACGAGTTCTAACTTCGCTCTTCGCTTTTGACCTCTCTTTTGTTTCGTGTGATTCGACCCACCTTAGGACCCGTCACATGTTAGTATGACCTCTGATTGTTAACATATAACTCATTTAGATGACATTAGATCAATTTGATAACCTAATTAGACACATTAGGGTACATCGACATAGCTTTAAAAACCGATTAACAATTCTGTAACTTAATTGAATGCATCTCTCTCTCTTTCACCTAATTTCTCGCTAGTATAAGAGTGCGTGATTAGCACCTTCTTATTAACACTCGATGAGTTAAATTAATTAGCAAACTTGACCTAATTGGACCCCTTTAGGCCGTGTAGAATGCGCGTTTGCAAGGTATCTTTTCAAATCGATCAACGTCGTTTCTAACTTGTTTTCTAGCCCGCTTTCGAACTTGTTTCGCAATCAATCGATCTAACTAATGAACCCGACCTAGGACTTAGGGTTGGACGTGGCTTTAGGCCGTGAGGCTTGGCCGTGTCCTTTGGTTTTTCTTGTTTCGTTTGTTTTGCAACGTTCGTTCTTTATTTGTTTTGTCGCTTGTAATTTATCGTTTGTTATCGAGTTGTAATTTTCGAGTTAGCTTTCTTTTATCGAGTCAAAACCTCTTTCAAAACCTTAGTCTTGTTTGGTTAGATGGTTGTGCCCCAATGCATGTAGGAGCGTAGTAAATCGCATGTTGTTTAAAGCAACATGGCCCGATTTATGCTAATGCATGCTTTGGTGTGTGACCCAATGTCTAATTCGATAAGATTAAGTGAAAGCACACATTACGAGGAGTGACCCAAGGCCGTGAGTCATGTAAGCCGTGGGCCACCCCTCTGTGCACGTTTTTCTAGGTCGAATGGCCGTGTAATATGTCATGTACGGTGTTGTATATAGCGATTGTATTTAGATCGAGTTGTATCTTTAATTCCTCGTTGTGTCGGCATGAAATGCCTGGGTTGTAATAGGGTAGATCCCAACGGCTCCCCCATTCCCATCAAGCCTTGTTTGCTTTGTTTTGTATGTTGTTAGATTAATCAACCCACATGCTAAATTACAACTTTGACAAAGTTAGTTTAGTTGCATCTAAAACGACATAGAAATTGTTGTCACATGTTAGGGTTTAAAACGATGTTTGCATATCATATATCGTAGTAGCTATGACCTTGTTTGAACTCCGACACTTGACTTAGTAGAGGCCGTTATCGACGGGCGGGGTTAGGTGTCCTTGTGGGCTTCCTAACACGTACCCTAACCCCTTACTCAAGATCTATGGTTTGTGGATCCGTCTAAATACCATTAGATTACGAGAGTCATTCAAATCGAATGATATAGGGTACAAGTCTTTATCTTTAATCACTCGTAGTCGATTGGCTTTATGCTTTTCGATGAAAGGTGTAAAGTTGACTTGAACGGTTCCAAGTTCCCAAAAAACTTGGTGGCGACTCTAATTTGTCTTGATTCGATTCGAAGGAACCTCGAGTCGATTATGCCTAGTGTGGATCCCGCGGACGCAGTTCCCGAGGGCCTTGTCCTGATTTGGCGACTACTTTGGGAAAAGAGGACTAGTTACACTTTGTTTCTAGGGTCTTTTCCTCCGAGGTGAAACTTGAAAAGAAAGTGTTGGAAAGTAAAACATTACTCATAGTGCTACGATTCATGCATAAACCCTTAAGGATTTTCCCGGGCCGTCCCAGCGTTTCTTTGTGATGCGTGGGGGGCGACGTCCCACAATGCTAGGAAGCTGCACATTGCTCGCTTCCACTTCACCTCGCGTGGTTCTTGATGGTGGGGACGCTCTTCTAGGTACTTTACCTTAAGGCCCTTGCTCTATAAGACCGCAAAAGGATGGAGGGCATAGACCTTCTTGTAGAAGACTTGCCGAGACTTAGAGATGTCTAGGAGCATACATCCTTATAACATGAGAATGACAATGTGCAAGTTGTTTCCCGAGTCTTTTCAAAATTTTCCATGTCCATTTCAAAACCGAAATTTTGAACAACTTACTTTCAAAATTAGCATGGTTTTAAAAACGCGGAATGCTGCCCAAATAGGACTAGAAAGTTCGGCTAAAACAAGCTTTTATAGCCGGCATGCTGCCCATTTCAAATCTCGTTTTTCAAATCGATCATTCGTTTTTCAAAATCAATCCAAAATGCCTCCCGAACCTCAACCAAGCATGAAATGCGTCGAGTCGTGTCCGGGTCATGGCCGTGTTAGGCCGGGTGTGTTTCGTTCTAAGAGTCTAGAACATGACCCTGTTGGGTCACCCAAGCTCACCTCTTGGGCTTTGAGTCATGTTGGTCGACCATTTGGTCTAGGATAGTCCACAGAAACGTCCAAGCTAGGCCATTGTGGACGTTTCATACGAACCTATGGGCTATGTTAGTCCAATCACGGGTTTAGTCACACCGAGTCCGGTTTAGAACCGAATTATGATGATTCGGGTCGTGTCGTTTTGTCGAGTCCAAATGAATCAAGGTCTAAATCCAACCGTGAGTCGAACCTTTGGTTAGTCAGTCTCAAGTCGAGTCTTTGTTTGAGTCAAGTTGGGGTCGTGTCCTTAAGTGTGCAGGGGCTCTTACTTTAAATATTGACTCAGTACGGGGTTTTCTTGTAGAAAGGCCGCCAAAAACCCGACGTCATGCAATGGAAGATGCTGTTAACAAGCTCACTGAGGCCGTGAACCTCATGATGACCCGAATGGATGCAATTGAATCTAAGCTGGGTGAAGATTCCCCTCCACCACCTCGATCGATCCGGAGAAACGGTTCAAGTTCATCGAAGACCGTTTGAAACTCTCCTAGGGGAAGAACATTCACTATGAGAATGCTAGGGCCTATGCCCGGTGCAGATAAGTTGCCCACGAACATGGTACTCACCGACATCCCAAAGTTTAAGGGCACAGAAGATCCAGTCCACCACGTTAAGGCCTATAAAGGGTACTTAGCACTGAAGGGAGTACCTGCTGACATGCTCTCTGAAATTTTAACCCAATCTCTGGATGAACACCCGAAGGCGTGGTTCTACAATCTTGACCTTAAGAACTTACCCACTTTCGAAGATATTACGGTGGAGTTCTGCAAGCACTATGCTGA
Source organism: Silene latifolia (assembly GCF_048544455.1). NCBI lineage: Eukaryota > Viridiplantae > Streptophyta > Magnoliopsida > Caryophyllales > Caryophyllaceae > Silene > Silene latifolia. The sequence continues at coordinate 78,714,236 of NC_133531.1, forward strand.
TAATGTCGAGATTCAAACCAACATAAGAACATTGGAGGTGATGACACGGAAAGAAAAAGAAGGCTTTACTGAATTCCTTGCAAGATGGCGCTATTTGAAAGCGTGAAATTAGCCAAGAAGCCTGATGAAGTTGAAATGGTAGATAAGTTCGTAAAGAATCTACGACCTGTTTACCGTAATGCTCTGAAATACCAGAATTTTGGCTCTTTCAAAGAATTGATAAGAATCGGGATAAAGGTAGAAGATGATGTCATAAGGGCAGAGGCTGAAAAGCCGAAAGGGTACCAAGGGGCCTCATCGTCTAAGGGCAAGGCCCCAGCAACAACCCATATTGATGAAGCCATCAATCTCTTAGAAGGGCAATCGAAGAAGTCGCAGCGCCAAACACCTAGGGCATTCACCGATATCGGATGCACTTATACATACGCTCTCCAAAGGCTCATAGCCCAAGGAAAGTCAAGCCTATTGGTCCAACTCCGGACCCTCCCGCCGATCAACAAGGTAAATGGTATAAACCAAATGCCTACCGTGCCTTTCATCAAGGGAAAGGGCATGATACTGAAAGGTGCTATCGACTGAAGCACGAAATCCAAGACATGATTGAGAATGGAACACTCCCAATCCCAACTGTTAAACCCGATAACATCACCAATCCATTTGGCGATCACGCCAACGTTGTTTCTGTCGAAGACAATGTCGATTATTCCCATCTTATCCGCCCATGTCACTTGAAAGGGGTGTTTATCGGGAAAATATTTGTGGATTTCTGTGAATTCTTGCCAAACCCGAAGAATGAAATTGAAGTCGGGAGTCTCGCTCTAGAATGTACTCCTCTTATTAAAGAAGTTAATAAAAGACAATTCGATTCACCAACCTTCATCATTGGCGTAGATCCTCAGAGGACTACCTCGGGATGGAGGCAGACCATCAAAGGGATCAAGGACAAGAGTCGAGCATCTAAGTTGACAGCTGAACAAGGGAAAGCTCAAGACCAGATTTGAAAATTATGAGTCGGGATCTGTTTTCTTATCTTAGTTGAGTCGAGTCTAGGACTTTATTTTCTTGAATGTGAGTCATTTGTTCCGCGATGACCTAGGATGTGTCCTAGGAATCGTTCCTTCGAGTCTGTTAAGCATTTGCCATTCAATAAAAGTTGCAGTTTCGTTTCCAAATATGTCTTGTTTCCCATCCTCAATCATTCCGAAACATGATAAAATGCACAACACACTCAAAGGCATCCCTGGGGTAGAAATATGTCCCGTTTCAAAACGTAAGGTACAATAGGATTCCGTGTTTGATTCCTTTACCTATTCCATGTCTGGCGGTAGAAAACCTCCATCAGAACCGGTGCTTTTGACAAGCCTTTAGATGATTCTATGATGAACCCGGACTAGCTCCTGGTTTCCCTATCGATGATGGAAGGCAAGCCCATCCCCACAAAATCATCCCCTCTCGAAGAGAGAAGATATCAACCCGTTCTAACAAGGAATTGTTAGTTCTTACCCAAATTAGTTGGCGAAGCCCCGTTTTCAAGGCGTATCCATTTATGACTGAGAGAATGAATAGAAGATCATTTTCAAAGAGAGAAAAAAATGAAAAAAAATGAAAAGATGAAAAAAAAAGGACGAGAAAAAAGCAAAAGAAAAAAAATGAAAAAAAGATGAAAGAAAAAGAAAAAAGAAAAAAGATGTTGAAGTTATTGCGGAATGCTTTTTGGTTGAATGTCGAAGTTACGGAAGCCAGAATTCAAGTCGAGTACCCATAGTTGAGGTTCAATGGGCGAAGCCCAAAAGCGTAAGTAGTGACCTCTTTACCCTCTAAGTCCTTCCTGAGACAGTTACAAGGGGATAGTCAGGAATTTTGAGAATCATTCCGCTTGTGTTGTTACACCCAGCCTTTAGGGTCCAGATATGGAGATTTGAACCCACATTGTTTTCCAACCCATTTGCACTCGGATTTCATCAAAACCGAGACACCTTTTCCAACCACGTTATAAGCCATAGCCCTTGGCCTTAACACCACAAAACGAACCTTCAGAATGATGGTTAACCATTCAAACTTGTTATTACCAAGCTCCACATCCCAAAGAATCAAAACCTTTTGTACCAACCCTAGACACGGGATACAACGGTACCTTACAGGCTAGAATGGGATACGACATGATACCTTAGGTGAAACCTTTGAGTGTGTACACACAATCAAAATGCCGTGTTTATGCACCATGATCGAACTACGTCGGATTTGATTTCGCTCCACGCGAATACGTAGGCAGTCCTTCAGAATAAGGGATTCAATCCACTCATCAACCAAGTTGTCATCTTGTCGGTTTCTTACGAGTCTTAACCAAGTCCAAATGAAGCCACCTTTGTTTGAGTTGGTCTTAGTACTCGATGTAGGCTAGGATAAGGATATAGGTTCAGATAAGTAGTGTCATGTCTCGGAATGAGCTTTATCTAACGGTGTAGGCAAAGATGCTGAGTCACATAGATGTGGGTTTGTGTTGGGAACAGAAAATATGAAAAAAACCCGCTGAAAAGAAAGAAGGCGTGGAAGAAAAATAGTAAAAGCCCGCTGAAAAGAAAGAAGGCGGTGGCAAGAAATGATGAAAACTCGCTGAAAAGAAAGGAGGCGAGGAGAAGAGTGACAAAATGTTCCCAACAAGAGTGATGTGTGATGTCTAAGTGCTTTCATAAAATCAGTCCGTGTTTAGTGTCTGGGCGAAGCCAACGTTGTTGCTCCGTGAGTTTGATCCACCTTGTCAATGCCAAGTGATCTTGATTCCCATGTGCCCTTGGGAGCACGCCCATGCCATACGATATCTCCTTCCCAAGTCGACGACCTTGTGATTTCCATTTGCCATCTTTGGCGCCGGAATGGCCAATTTACATTTCTACCCCCAACAAGTCAATAATCGAATTAAAACCCGTGCACACTTACGGTTTTATTTTCCTTTTTGTTTTATGGTAGCGGGCTACGCCCACGTTGTTTACGAGTCATACAGAGTGTCTGTGTCGTATTTCATGCTCACCCGTCAAAATTCCAAAATTCCAAAAAATTTCAAAATTTCAAAATCACAAAAACTTTTTGCGAATCTTTGTGGGTCGATGATCCAATCTTTCGAAATTCAAATATTCAAATTCAATTTTTTGGGTCGATGGGCCAATATTCCAAGTGATGTCAAATTTAAACTTCGGGTCGATGGCCCAGTTATTCAAAATTTTCAAATTCAATTTTCGGGTCGATGACCCAACCTTTCAAATAATCTAATTTTAAGATCGATGATCCAAATGTGCTTATGTGATGATTATTGCTAGTACGTTGTTGTGTTTCAAATATAGCAGGATATGCTTCAACTGGGGGCTCTAAAGTCTTCGACTTTAGAGCCATTGCAAACTGGGGGCTCTGAAGCCATTGGCTTCAGAGACCGTTATCAAGATGAAATGGATGACATCCACTCAGAATTCAATTCGATACAAGAGTATGAAATGGAAGAATTCCGTAGCTGAAAGCAAATGATGAAAGCGGCGGCAACCTCCTTGGAAAGTCCCGTCCCATTCGGACAAGTGCCAGCAGATGATAAGTTTTGGGCAAGTGTCAACAGATGATGAATTTTGGACAAATGCGGCAGATGATAAACTTTGGGCATGTGTCGCAGATTCGAACTACGACGCGGGTTTGATTCGTCGAAACGGATACGTAGGCGCCTAAGGATAAGGCTCAATCCACCATATATGCAATTTTATGGGTCGATGACCAACGATGATAATTTGACACAACAGAAGTAAGAGTCAATCCCCAGCGAAGTTTCAGGTATGATCTCTTCTTATGGCTGGCGAGCTTATATACGCAAGTCTAATGGACTATAAACGACCCAAAGAATCCTCAGGTCGAGAGGGACCTGGGGTATACTTTGACTTTCGCCTTTTCCAAGCCTCGGTCAAAGTGGGGGCTCTGTAGATACCCGTATCCGTCGATATTGGAATTTATAGAGAACCCGACAAACACCCGATGATGATAGGACACATGTATTTATTTAGTTGTCATTGTCATTATTTGGGTTCGTTTTACGATGTAGAATGAGCGTTGTCGACGGAGTATTTTAATTTAAATGATATTTAAATTAAAGCCTTTTTTAAGGTGATTTCAATTTATTTTATTTTGTTTTGAATTTATTTTCTTGAGTTTATTTTATTAAAAATAAAATAAATATTTGATTTGAAAAATCATTTTATGAGTATATTTGATTTGAAAAATCATTTATTTTAATGTGTTAATTGATTTGAAAAATCGAGAAAAACTCGTTTTTAAACACACGTTTTTGAGCTCGATTTTAGCTCGGTTTTTGAGCCCGTTTTCTTTACGAGTTGGCACGAATATCGAGTACACTAACCAACCTAAGCCTCTACCCATCCAACCCCAGTTCGAACCCCATAACCACGGCCCAAATCATGCCCCAAATCACCCCCAATGACCCCCGCAAAAACACGCCCCCCTGTTTTGCAGCTCAATCCCGAGCCCAAAACCCGCTCCAAATACCACCAAAACCCGTGCCCATTAACCCTAACCCATACCCTAATATCCTAACCATATTACCTTACCTTAACCGCCAAGAAAACCTCCCATACAAACCCTAGAAAACCCCCTAAAAGCTGCTGGACAGCAGCTATGCTCAGGGGAGCCCGTCTGCCTCTCCTCCCTTTTACCCTACTTTAACTCCCTATAAATACCCCCCCTTCACCATACATTCATTCCTCTAAGTTCTACATACATACTACCTTCACTTACAAGCTTTAAACTCCAGAAACAAACCCTAATTGCCTCTCAAAAACCCTCCACAAAACCGACTTGCAAACTGGAACAGTTTGTGTGTCCTCTTCGAAATACAATTCGTTCCTCCTTCAAACATCCATTAAAATTCGAGTTTCTTGTTCCTAATTAACCATACAACATCCATCTACACATTAGACAAAGATTTACGAGCCAAATTGCCCTTGAGAGTACACGAATTCCCTCGAAAAACAGAGTGTTATACACTCTGTTTTCGCGGCTTTTCCTGTCTGTCAGTTCTGTTTGTGCTCGTTTTTAGTGCCCAATAACTCAAAACGAGCAGAGATTGTTTTAAGATCTCTGTTCTACTCTCTTTCTAGTTTTCAAAACATCTTTTAAATCGAATTTTCATCGTGAAACGAGAGAGAAATCGCTGTTTGAAAGTTGCTGTCCAGATTCGATAAAAACGTGTTGTTTGCTTTGTTTCTTCGTCGACGACGGCCTCTCGAGATAAAATCTACCATCGATTACGACCCAAGACGGTGTCAACGATACATGTAGGTTGAGGGTGCATCAAATCCTCTTCTTTGTCCCTTTTATTTCATTTTTTATGTTTGTTTTTTATAGTTTGTTTTTGTTTGTTTATCGTTTATCGATTGTTCTAATTAACTACGAAACTAGTTTAGTCCGAGTATGAGTTAAAGTACCACCATGAACACCCGCGTTGACTTGAGATGGGAAAGAAACCGCTACATCAGTCGGTCGTACACCCCCGTCTCATTTACATATCCTCGTGTTCAAGGTAGGGCATTAATAAAACGAGTTCTAACTTCGCTCTTCGCTTTTGACCTCTCTTTTGTTTCGTGTGATTCGACCCACCTTAGGACCCGTCACATATTAGTATGACCTCTGATTGTTAACATATAACTCATTTAGATGACATTAGATCAATTTGATAACCTAATTAGACACATTAGGGTACATCGACATAGCTTTAAAAACCGATTAACAATTCTGTAACTTAATTGAATGCATCTCTCTCTCTTTCACCTAATTTCTCGCTAGTATAAGAGTGCGTGATTAGCACCTTCTTATTAACACTCGATGATTTAAATTAATTAGCAAACTTGACCTAATTGGACCCCTTTAGGCCGTGTAGAATGCGCGTTTGCAAGGTATCTTTTCAAATCGATCAACGTCGTTTCTAACTTGTTTTCTAGCCCGCTTTCGAACTTGTTTCGCAATCAATCGATCTAACTAATGAACCCGACCTAGGACTTAGGGTTGGACGTGGCTTTAGGCCGTGAGGCTTGGCCGTGTCCTTTGGTTTTTCTTGTTTCGTTTGTTTTGCAACGTTCGTTCTTTATTTGTTTTGTCGCTTGTAATTTATCGTTTGTTATCGAGTTGTAATTTTCGAGTTAGCTTTCTTTTATCGAGTCAAAACCTCTTTCAAAACCTTAGTCTTGTTTGGTTAGATGGTTGTGCCCCAATGCATGTAGGAGCGTAGTAAATCGCATGTTGTTTAAAGCAACATGGCCCGATTTATGCTAATGCATGCTTTGGTGTGTGACCCAATGTCTAATTCGATAAGATTAAGTGAAAGCACACATTACGAGGAGTGACCCAAGGCCGTGAGTCATGTAAGCCGTGGGCCACCCTCTTGTGCACGTTTTCTAGGTCGAATGGCCGTGTAATGTGTCATGTACGGTGTTGTATATAGCGATTGTATTTAGATCGAGTTGTATCTTTAATTCCTCGTTGTGTCGGCATGAAATGCCTGGGTTGTAATAGGGTAGATCCCAACGGCTCCCCCATTCCCATCAAGCCTTGTTTGCTTTGTTTTGTATGTTGTTAGATTAATCAACCCACATGCTAAATTACAACTTTGACAAAGTTAGTTTAGTTGCATCTAAAACGACATAGAAATTGTTGTCACATGTTAGGGTTTAAAACGATGTTTGCATATCATATATCGTAGTAGCTATGACCTTGTTTGAACTCCGACACTTGACTTAGTAGAGGCCGTTATCGACGGGCGGGGTTAGGTGTCCTTGTGGGCTTCCTAACACGTACCCTCACCCCTTACTCAAGATCTATGGTTTGTGGATCCGTCTAAATACCATTGGATTACGAGAGTCATTCAAATCGAGTGATATAGGGTACAAGTCTTTATCTTTAATCACTCGTAGTCGATTGGCTTTATGCTTTTCGATGAAAGGTGTAAAGTTGACTTGAACGGTTCCAAGTTCCCAAAAAACTTGGTGGCGACTCTAATTTGTCTTGATTCGATTCGAAGGAACCTCGAGTCGATTATGCCTAGTGTGGATCCCGCGGACGCAGTTCCCGAGGGCCTTGTCCACACATCCCGATGGACTTTGTCATTGTTGATATGGAGGAAGATTCTAACATTCCAATCATTCTAGGAAGACCTTTCCTACACACCGCGGGTGCGGTGATTGATGTGAAACATGGTGAGCTCACTCTAGAAGTGGGAGATGAAAGCATAACTTTTAATCTTGACAAGACTATGAGAGCTCCTCGTTTGCATGAACCATGTTTCATGATTGATCATTATAGCCGAAAGGATGAGAGGAAGAAATCGGAACTCCAATGGAAGAAGAAAATTGAAGATGCACCATTCAAAGAGCAAGTGAATTGTGACAAGGAGAGCTTGCAAAGCTCATCAAAATCAATCAAGGAAGAAGAGGATGGCCTCATTGGCCAAGAGAAGAAATTGGGAGAGTTGTCTCCATCTAAGCAAGAGATTTTCAATTATCAACTTAATGAAGTTTGTGGTCTTTGGGACGACGAATTTGAAGGGATTTTTAATCCCTACATTGGTCATGCCATCGATCAAGACCAACAACAAGGGCCAAGGTCTATTGAAGACCTCTACCATGATAATGAACAAGCTTTTGATTACTTCTTCAAGGTGTTGAGCAACATCAACAACACCTTAAACTTGCCCCCTTGACATCTCATCATGAATGAGAGTTTGGTGGAGTCCTCCCTAAACCACCACTTGTAAATACTTCTAACTCCCTAACTTACATTTCAATTCTTGTATTGCATTTTTGTCATCTTTGGATTTTTATTTACTTTGATCAAAATAATTGTCATGTTTGAGAGAAGTGAGGGAGGGACTAACAATTTCAATTGATGTGTAGTGCTTTTAGCTTAGTGTGGGGATGACAATTGCCTAGGCTATCCATGCCTAGTAGTGCCCCCACAATGACGAACACAAGATTTGAAGAAGAATGGAAGAATGGTGAGGGAAGTGCATTGTGCACGGAAGGAATGAATCCGGGTACAAAGAGGAAGAATCCGAACGGATTCCAGAGAATCCGCCCGTCCTCAGTAATACGAGCGTATTATGTTGAAGACGCACGTCTTCATATGCTGAGATTTTGGAAGATTTCTGACTGTAAGAGAATCCGGGCGTCCTGAGCAGCAATCCGCCCGTCTTGAAGAATTCGCCCGTCTTGAAAGAAAGACGTCCGTCTTTGCAGCTGAGGAAAACAAGCAAAATTTCCTGGACTGAAATCCGTCCGTCTTCAGCCAAATCCGCCCGTCCCGTGTCAAGCAAATCCGAGCGTATTCCACGGAATCCACCCGTCTTTAGGCGAGTTTTGTAAAACCCAGAAAAAGCAGAATCCGCACGGATTGGGCAGAATCCGCACGGATTGCCCCTGCAGATTCGAAAATTTCGGTCTCTTTAAAACCCCTCCCACCTTCATTCATTCATTCATTCATTCATAAACATTACCCACAACATCAAAACCCTCATCCTCTCCATCACAAAAACAAAAACCCTCAACAACATTCACCAAAAACAAATCAAATCATCCTTCTAACAACAAATCAATCACTCCTTCTTCAATAAAAATCAAAACCAAGCACAAAATCTTCAACCTTTGAGTCGATTTTTGATTTCATAAAGGCAAAGCCTTTCACCTTTAAATCGATTTGGGTATACTACAAATTGAAGATTTTTCATTCTTTTCTTGGTTAGTTCATCAATGGCAAGGACTAAGGGAGCAACAAAGGCACCAAAGGCTAAGGCACTCTCACAAAGGCAAAAGGCTCTTCAAACAAAGAAAGCATTGGCTATGGTGGTAGTAACACCAAACTTGGAAGTGCAACAACAACAACAACCTTCTATGGGAGCAACAACACCTTCTACTCCGGAAATTGATCAACTTTTGCATTATCCGGAGGTAACTTTTATTTCCGATACCCATAGAAATACCTTTGTCAAGTTTGCTATGAAGTCATTACAATCCACCAAATTTATATGTGAAGATACCTTAGAAAAATTGGGTGTTCTTGAGCAAACTAGAGCCTTTTTCAATGCCATGGGGTTGAAGAAATTGTTTGAAACAAAGGAATTGACATACCCCTCCCTTACCTTGGAATTTTTGAGTTCTTTGAAAGTCACCAAAGTTGAGAATAGGGAGAATCTCGAGTTTCGTCTAGCTAATGTTAGTAGACGCATTACCTTTAGGGAATTGAGTGAAATTTTGGGTCTTAGTGATGAACCGCGTTATTTTAAGAATTATGGAAAGTATGACCCCGAACCTCTTTGGGAGGCAATTTCCGGGAGGAAATTTGAGGACTTTCATGCGAGTCGTGCTCTTTTGGTCCACCATCCGGGCATAAGAGTATGGCACAAGGTCGTGGGAAACACCATAATTGCAAGGAAAGATACCAACCATTTCACCAAACTTGATTTTATTCTCCTTGAATCGGCTTTGAACATTGGAAGAGTACACACCAAGCCTTACAATTCTTTGAGGCTCTTGGTAGATAGATGGCTCAACATTGATTGTGGGAAGAAGGGCACTACCGTTATTGTCAATGGTGGCCTAGTCACTATCCTAGCTAAGCACTTTGATCCTAACTCCAATAAGGATAACAAGTACAAAGCAAAGGAGGGTGGCCATCTTGTTGATATGCATACTATGATACACAAGTTCAAGTGGGTTGCCCATAACCACCTTGACACTAAGTATGGATGGCTCACTAGTGAAGCTAGATCGTTCACCTTGCCTTCAAAGATTTGTCGTCTAAGCGTCCACCGGACCAATTATCTACTTCCCCTTTCTAAAGAGGCCGAGTATATTATTCAACAACAAAAGGGTGATCTTGAAATGCCCTCCTCTTCCATTGTCATACCACCTTACCCCTTTGAGTATAAAGAGTTCAAGCCGGAAGGAGTTGAAGCTAGAAAAGATTATGTGACTCTTCTCATGCAAGCAATGCACAAGCAAGCCTTTGAAGATCGGAAAAATGCCTACTTGGCTCAATATCCACCCCTCCTACACTTAGCTAGGCAAGGAATACTTGATCCATCTTGTCCTTTGCCTAGTTGGGCGGATAGAGAAGTCCTATTTAAAGGTGCATCTAGGGTCGTTTTGGGTGACAATGAGGTTGTTGGTAATGATGAAGAAGTTGATGATAACATTGATGAAGAAGCAAGTGAAGAAGGAGAAAAGGATGGTGAAGATGATGATGAGCAAGATGAGGAAGAAAGTGAAGAAGCAAATGACGAGGGAAGTGGCAATGTGGCCACTTCTAATGAGGAAAGTGATGGTGATAGCATGATGGAAGATTAGCAAGCCTTGGAGACTCCTACCCTCTCATGGTTTGTCTATTTCTCTCTTTGTTTTAATTATAATTTTGATCATTGTTGGAGTAGTCCTAGCACCATAGAGGACTCACACCTCGGTACCATTGAGGTGTTCTCATTTTATTGTTCCCATTTTCAAAATCCAAAATGACAAATTAGTTTCATGCATTGCATAGTGTGTGCATGAACTACACCCATCCTTGGACATTAGCAATAGTGTCTCACTCGGTTTGGGGAAGTTAATGCATACACAACGGGAGGTAATCTAAATTATCCTCTCCGTCATAACAAAAACCATGCATCATGTAGTGTAGCTTAGTGTAGATTGCATTTAGTATAGAAATCATGCATCATCTTTGCATAATTTCCATCATTTTGGCCATTGAGGACAATGCCCATATTAGTGTGGGGATGGGAATTCTAACATTTAACTCTTATTCAAAAATCCAAAAAAATTGAAAAATTTCAAAAATCATAAAAATTTGAAAATTGAAAACCCAAAAAAATGTTTATTTCCTTTTGTAGTCTTGTATATATTGTGTTTGTTCTATCCTTATTCACATTGATTGACTACGCCACATCCGAGACATGAGGATATTGAAGACCACATGGTATGATCTTTCCAATCTCCTTTTTCCTCTTTATGTTAATGACTATGTGGCTTTATTTTGATTGATGCGGTATAACAATGTGAACTTAGGACTTGCATTTAGTTTATATGTCATATTAGTTGATAGAATCACTTGCATTAGGATGTTTATATTAGTTGCATCATGGCATGTAGTTGCATGTTAGAAATGTTTTGAAAAATGCCTATTTAGGAACTTTGACAAGAGCAACTAAGCCATTACAAATACTTGTTCAACTTAAGACTTTGCCTACTAGAATGGTTGTAAAACACCCTAGATAGTGTCATACTAGTGTCTTTTGACCCATGACCCAAAGCCTAGTCAAGGGTTTGCATGTGAGTCACCTATCCAACCCCGTGATGCGATGTGGACTTGGTTAACTTGTCTAGGTGACCTTGTTTGACCTTGTGGTAAGGCAACCCAAAAATATTTTCTATCAATAAGCTTGAAGTGCTCATTTCAAAGAAATTTTGTCATGTGGAAGTAATGTAATGCCAAGGAAACCTCAAATGTTATGAATTGTTGAAAGTTGAGAAATTTAAGTTGTTTTGATGGAGGCGTACCACTTCGATGTGCTTTGGTGCGGGATCCATTGAATTGGGCCCACATACGGTTGTGAATTCGGCCGCCCAGAGACAGAGTGACTATCACCCCGAAAAGCTATTGTCTAGAGGTTAACCGGTTGCCTAATAAGCGATTGGCGAAAGCAAAGGACACTAGCCCAGAAGGGACAAACCCCATCTTAAATTTTTGAAATGTGAAAGTGAAATGAGGTCAATTTTGAATACTAGTCATATCTACCCGTTGTGAATAAAGATTTGAGCATTTCATTCCCAAAAAGCCTTTTTGTCAAGCCACTTGGTCGAGCTTGGGACGATCCATGACCTTTACTTTTGTAGAGAATTCGAGACTTGTCATGTCATATCTACTAGCATCATAGGGATAATCATTCCACCACCATCTGATCGCTCTTGACGAAAGCATTTGGAAATTGAGGACGAAAGTAGTCTAGTTTAACACCATTTGGAGGTGATTTAGTGCCATCCTCTTAGACTTAGTAATTTGTTGAACTAGTATTTGTGAAGGATTACATGCTCTTAAATTTGTTCCTCTTTAGTGCCTCCGCCACTTGATGAGGGAGTGGCTATTCTTTTTGTAGATGCATCCATTATGTGATTTTGTGTGCTTAATGTTTGGATGTGTCGCCATTTTGGCAAGACCCACCTTGCCTTGCAAGAAGGCATCCTACCTCATGGTTGTCTTGTTGTGAGTTGAAGGGGCGGAGTGAGACCCGCTAATTGTCTCATATCGGCTATATTATTAAGATAGGTTAGTATTGGTCCTAGTCTTTGTCACCTCTTTACTCGGGATGAGCAAAGGTTCGGTTTGGGGATATTTGATGTGACCATAATTAGCGCATATTTAGCCCCCGAATTAGCCTTGTTCCCATGCTTTTTAGTGCTTATTTGGGTCATTTCTTATCTTTAGTTCTTTGTTTTGCATATTCTTTGAGATTTTGATCCCTTGGTAGGAAAGGAGTAAGAATCCTGCATTTTCATGGCAAAACGAGACTAAATTGATCGAATTCAATGACCAAGCATCAAGGAGAGACAAGATTAGAAGGCCTTTGTACATATTATAGTAGAAGAGCAATGTTGAGAAAGGATCCTTGAGTCCCCAAGGAAATCCCCAATAAATTTATGAAGAAAAGGGAAGAAAAGAAGAAGATATGTTGCTGAGTGACAATCCGAGCGGATTGTCACCAATCCGTCCGTCCCTTGCTGCACAATCCGAGCGGCTTTGCTCTAATCCGCTCGGATTCCACCTCCACAATCCGACCGGATTCCCTTGAATCCGCTCGGATTCCAACGCCAGATTCCGCCCGTCCCGACCTTATTCCGCCCGGATTCCAAAGACAAAGACGATTTCCTCTTCTCCAAGCTACAAAGAAAGAAGCCCTTCTCTCGAAAAATACCGGCTCCTCCTTGCTCAATCTAAAAAGTGTAATTACTAGTTTAGCCCTTAGTTAACCCTAATGCATCCTCCCTAATTTCCACTATAAATACCCCATTAGTCTAATTAGAGGAGCATGTTCTTCTTATCAATAATTAGAGTAGTTAATATCAATCAAATCTCTCTTTAGTATTGTAATCAACAATTAATCAAGTTCTAATACAAGTTTTATTTCCTTAATCTCTCTTTTGTTCATCCTTTATTTTGGGTAATTGAAGATTATTTGGGTTATTATTGGGAGATTGACAACCTCTCAATCAAGCATTCAAGTACTTCTTTTATCTTTGCTTTATTATTGGAATCATTAGTAGGTATAATCTCTTAATCCCTTTTTAATTATTGTTAATTACTTTCATTTATTCATCATGTTTCATATTGTTGGTATGATTGACAACCTTGCTAGCATGATCAACATGATAATGAGTGAGTAGTCTCTTAGCTAGGGTTTAATGGGTGATTAGGGAAAACCAACATGGGGAATGATTCATGCTTAAATTAATATGCTTTCATGTTTTATTTGCTTGCTTGTTTTGATCTCAACTCATGCACATGTTATATTTGATGAAATGCTAAGCCTATGAATCCTTGCATTTACTATCATCTTCTATCTTTTCAATGAGACTTGTAAGACATAACCCAACTCGAGTCTCATTAGACCATGCATGTTGTTGAGTAGGGAAGATTAAGTCGACTTGTAGGTGTTGTACAATCTAATCGATTCGGCTCCGGGACCCAAACTTTCCTAGGATTGTAAGATATAACCCAACTCAATCCATCACAACAATAATTGCTTGCTTATAATTTGAGAACATGTTTGTATGATCATGTCCCATGATTCCCCTATGATCCCATGACACCCTAGTGCCTTTAATCAATTGTTTACACCCCTTTAATTCATCTTGCTTGTTTATTTTCATTGCTATTTTAGTTTAGTGACCTTCTACATCAACCCAATTTGTGACACCCCTTAGACATCACTAGTTGCAATAGAAATCTCATTTCAATACCCGTCCCTTGGGATCCGACCTTTACTTGCCTCTTTACTAATTGTAGAGTTGTTTGTGAAGTTATAAATTGTGTTTTGATTCGACCGTGACCCAACGACCACATCTTAATTTGTGAACACGAAACGGACTCGCATCAAAAAATATTTTGGTTTAAAGTTTTAGTCATAAAAACTTAAAGATCTTATGCATGCAAAACAAATACAAGAGTAAGGAGAAAAACGGTTCCTTACATTTGATATTTCGAATATTTGGGCACAAGTGAAGTCTCCTACCTCACTTGTTCTTGAGCTTTCCATATGTTAGGATGATCCTCCAAAGACTTCAAGTATAGAAGCCACTTCTCTTGATTGCACCCAAGATTATCCCTTATCTCTACTAAATAATATGTGCTAGATATTTGTTTAGTAGTTTGCCTTAAAATTATTTACTAATACTCATATATTACACTAATAATATTAGTAATTTGATGGAACAATTTTGATTGAATCTTCTCATATTTTTGGATGAAGATTAAAGAGTAGAGAGAATAATGCATAACCTTTGCATGCATTTTGAAAGGACAAGAATATAGAGAATGAATAGAGAACAAAAGTCCTCTAAAGTGGAGGAGGCCACACGGTTTTAGGAGGAGTAGAGGACCAATATATGGTCCTTCACTTTTGCTTTTGTTCTTATCAAAACCTTAGGCATGTAAGGCTAGGTAAGTAGTGTCATGATGATGTTATTTTAGCTTATTAAAATAAATCACCACCATCCACTAAACCTACTACATTTCGGTCCACTTCCATAAAACGGACTACCATTTTATTTTGTCAATTTGTCATTTGTCACACAATATGTCACATGTAGTATGTTACATGTTATTAATTAATTTAATGCATATTTATCACATAAATATCATTTTATAAATTAATTAAATTACATACAACAAATTGACTAGTGATACTTGATCACATAAATAAAATGAGTCATATAATTATAATTCACAACATCTTGTAATTATAATTAACCATTCATTCTTATCTCTATTGTTTCTCAAACAATAAACAATTTTAGTAATAAAGCATTTTTATTACTAAAATAAATCTTATTTAATCTCATTAAAATAAGAAATAATATTCTCTCTCACAATTGAATTGTTCAATTTTAAGGAATTGATCAACTTGTATCATCATATAATTAATCAACTTTACAGATAAGGGCATCATCTTTTAGGTGTGACCTTAAGGGATCAACTGACCACCACCGTCCCACGACAGTAACGTCAAATTCTAGCAAGCCAATCGTTATCGATTAATGTTGATCAGTTGACTATAAAATGAATCATCCCTTACGTATTATAATATGAGATTTAAACATGTGATCTCAATATGATCAACAATGTGATCGCATTATTGTCGGGGACACTCCAACAATCTCCCACTTGTCCTCGACAAGTGTGCGTCACCAATTCTCTTGTCCTATTACTATCTCCCACTCAATGCAAGGTGTCTTTTGGGTCGTACTTGCAAGTGATCACATCGAGAGTGGTTTCCTCGATCTGGAGAATAACTGATTGACCGGAATTATCTACCATAGATACCTTCCGAGCGTGGCCACACATTTCCAGTTCATTACTCCTAGAGTGGCCCTGAGATATTGTTTTAACCCTGACAAGGGGGTGGACAATTCCTATCGCACTATTCCCTTCGACTAGCCACAACCATCATAACCCAAAATATGCCCATTTGACCCCATTTACGAAGGTCGTAGTAACATAAATCAAAGTTAATCTGAAACCGTGCCACCTTAGGCGAACAGTCTTTAGTTAAAAGAATCGACTCATTAGAATACTATAGTAGCTCTCGCCATGACCAGGCTTTATAAATTTGCCAGAACTCTATAAGCGGTCACTTTGCCCCGAGCGAGTGTTCCTAATATCTGCCTATGTGATCGACTAGTCATCTCACATAACTCTGTGGCACTTGAACTTGCCATCAATCGCATCACACTCTAGTCACTTTGAGACGTCACCTCATACAAGTGATTATGGGCGAATACTATGTTAATCCGGGTTCACTTTAACGGGCTTCAACATTGTCATACAACCCGTTTGGATGTAACAAAGTACAAGAAAAGAGTTTTTAAAGTAAAAACTCGAACGACAAATGCGATTATCACATATGAATAGTCAATGCCTGATTATTATTTCATATTCTATAATCCAATTTGATCTTGTATGTAGTTGTTCATCTCAATCCAATTGAAATGACATGACCCATCATGTTAAGCCTATGAGAAGGCTTTGGTTAGTAGGTTTTATCAACTTCTTGTACCTTACTTAACCTTACTACATACTCGTTTTCCTTTGTAATGTATACATTTGTATTACAAAACTTTCTGAGTACGTGTCTAGATCCAATCTAGACAAAAGCTCTCTATTCATAGAATAGCTCCCACTGTTTTTCACAGTGTGCGGGACCCATTCCTCTCGCACATCTCATGACTGCAAGTGTACTCAATTTACGTTGTAAGCATCTCTCATTGTTCTTTATTGCCTAGAACGATTCTAACAAATCCATTTCTTAAATAACATAGCCACAATGGTTCCTTAACCATCTTTAGGTGTTTCGAATACGGTTTTTGTCCGAAACCTTGTGCAATCTCAACCGCCATTAGTGTAAGCCCTTACACAAATTTGTGAATTGCATAAAAAACACTTAACTTGCATATTTAATGCATCTTCAAGCACTTAAGAATAATCAATATGGCGATTTGGTAACTATTACTTAAATTCGATTTGAAACAATTCATCATACTCAAAGTATATGAAGTGCTACGCATCATTACTTATTTAGTTGATCCGGTAGCGGAAGCAAATGGAATCAATCAAATATGTTCAACTCGATTGAACTAGTCATGAAACTTATCAACATAAGAACTCTTATATGATGCTAACATCATATAGATTTATCTCCATAAATCCAGATATTATAGATGCATTATATTTCTCCAAGTCTTAAATCATTCCCAATGATCAATATGTCATCCACATATTAGACTAATTAAAATTACCGTAACTCCCACTAAACTCCATCTATAAACACAACTTCTCGACTTATCTAGAAAATTTTTATACCATGATCAAAACATTGATTCCAACTCATTGATGTCCTACTTAAGACCCTCTCTTAAGTTTCACATTATCTTAGGATTGCAAGAATCTAAAAAACTCAAGACATGTATTGAATACATTCCTTCTAATTGAAGAAGTGGGTTTTAGATTCACTCGCTATATATCTCATAATGAAACATAATCCCTAAGAATATCCAAATAGACTTAAGCATTTCAACTAGTGCAAAACCCTTTGCCACAAATCAAGCTTTGATATCTAACAATTCACTTGGAATTTATTTCGAATTTTCATGGCTCTAAGCCTTGTAATGAGTTGTGACTTAAACACTCTCATGTGAGTCATATATTCATTACTTTCCAGAAGTAACTTGAATCAAATAATTTCTTTGTAAGTTGTAAGCTCTTTACTTTCTTAAAAGTAACATGAATTCATCATCTTCAACAAGTGATGAATTTAACCTCCTAGGTTTCGAAGAAACAATGTTATGTAGCCAATAAAGACCAGTTTCTTGCGACATACAATTCTTTTGTGGCTCTTGAATATTTTCTCCCACTCTGTCTTCTAGAAATAAACTTGTATTCTAGAAAGACAGCTTTACGAGCCACAATCCTGTTGTACTCGTGATTATTGTAAGAAAAAATGAGCATTTGTTTCTTGTGTAAACTTACAAACATGGTACCCTGCCATTTCATATCTCATACGATTCGTTTTAGATTTAGTGGAAAAATAATTTAGACAAAATGATAAAATCCCCAAAAGGATCAAGTAACTCAAAGTAACTTGATTGAAGTCCAAACCATATCGAACAGGGTTTGATTTCAATATCTAGCCACACCTTGTCCCATAATGTGTGTTAGGAGAGATTAACTTGTGATACTATATCACACATCATTTGGCTTATATCAAAGTTTTCACTTAGATAATCCCATCACGACTAAATCGTGATCGTTTGAACTCTTTGAACTTCTTTAAAGATTTCTCCTTGTACCTTATTAAGTTAACACTATAGTATCCACTTTAATTGTTGGTAAAATAATATGATCAACCTTTTCTAGATCAATGATTTACATTCTCGATCTCCTTTTCAACCAAAAGGCAGGAGATATCTTGCTTTGAATACAAGATACGCATATACCATAAAATTAACAATCTAATGGTTCCAAGAGTACTCGATAACTCTTTGCGTTCATCATTCCATAATTTAAGGTTTAATCTTGGATTACCAATTTGAGTCTTGCATCATCTATATGATATATCATTCTAGTTTGGTTTAGAATATAATCACCTTGATAATGGGCTATCCATACATCAAATCGTGGTGTATAGGGTCACAAAAGTGAAACCTCTTTTGTATCTTAACAAAATTATATTCTTATTTAGAGTTTATGTACTTAATAGTCGTAGTTAAGGTACAACTTTAAACCCAAAACTAGTTTGAGTACACAATGACTCTATCTCTCGACATTTTTTATGCTAGTCGTCATATTCTAATCATCTTATGTATCGAATACAATGATGAAAACCACCACCGGTTTATAATATTGACGAAGTAGTACTAGAAAAATTTATGTCAATCAAATGAACATTTAAAGAAGAAGGTCTCATTAGATGTCCCACAACTAACTTGCTGATTCTTCAATAATTTGATGTAGTTTCCTTTCTAGCGTCCAACACTTCCAAAATGGAAACTTTATCGGTCGGGATTGATAGGTTTAGTATTGTTATTCTCAATAACTTTACTTTTACCATTCCTTGTATCAATACCATTCTAGTTTTACTTCTTGAACCTCGTCCTTTCCTTAACAATTAAGAGAATGCTCCCACTCATTTCAATGAATCTTTACTTAGAGAAGCAAAGTTGAATTTTATGAAGACTACTCTTCAATTCAATCGTTTAGTCTTAAAACTTTCATTGAAGTGGTTGCTTTATTTTGGTCAATTACGATTTCTTACAAATCTAGTTACCAAAATGATTTAACGTTTCAAAGTACTTAACTCAATTAAGCATATGAGAAACAATTCATTGTAAGTAGATATGTTAGTCAAGAATGGAAAACCCTTTTGATTACGAATAACTTTTATCTATACTCTTCACAAGAGATCCTTGTAATGGATATTACGAGGTTTTTAGAAGAAAAATCAAATTTGTCTTTAGTTACGATGTTTTAATGGAGATTTGAATCGAAATGATATCGTATATAAATTGTGGTGAAGAAATAGAACGATGCGACAACGGAGTGATGAAAACTAACATTTATCGTTATAATAAAAATACTTGTAAACAAGTAAAACATTTACATAGTGACCTCTACCTAACTATGATAAATGATTCCAAGATCCAAATTCATATTAACTTGGGCACGCTTTGTCGATACAACCCTTATCAATATAACTCGGTGAATTAACTCTTTAATCGATTCTACTTTTAGAACTCTTGGTCGATAAAATTACATTAATATTTATCTTTAGCCCAAAACACATCCGGCTATGGTCGAGAATACTTTTGTTGAGTTCAACCCAAATTTCGAATAAATGTGTCCATGATCCAAATTCACATTAACTTGGGCACGCTTTGGCGATACAACCCTCATCAACATGAATTGGGTGGATAGACATTTATCACCCACTTCCCCTACGTAACAAGGTTTGTACCCCGGTTTGACCGAGCGCACTCCCTCACGAAATAGGTTTTCATGGTTTCTACTTTTTGGTAAGGCTAAGTCTCAATTGTTTATTTTAGCGAGAGGTCATATCAATTTATTATCTATCACATTTTAAGTGAACTAAAGCGGTGAACTACGATAATTGTAATTGACACGGTCGATAAACTCGATTTAAAATGCATGTTTAGTTATGGCGATTTAGCGATGCATGCAACATATAAATAAAATGCAAAGCATAAAAATAAAGTCCTAGTATGGCCTTCCTAAAATAGTGAATCTAATAAACTATTACAAATTCGGAAACCAATCAACTCCTTTTGTCCCTTGAACTTCGGTCTTGGCACGCATCTCGCGATAACACCGTCTTCATGGAAACTCCGGGAAAATTACAAATAATAAATAAAATTACATAATTTCCTATTATACATATGTAATAAAAATAAATCTATTAAATTACAAAACGGTGATACGAGATCACAATAATTACAACCGAATCGATATTCCATATATTTCGGGTAATACCAATTAAAAACTAAGGCCATACTAAGTAAAATTACCTAATTCAAAAATTATATAAAACAAAATTATGACAATCATAAATAAAATGCAGCAATATAATATGTATGAATATGCCAAATTTTAAGCTAAATCGCCTTAAAGAGCCAATATCGTATATTTTATCGGTTTTTATGGATTTGCGTGATTTAACTTGTTAAAATCACAATAATTACATAAATTCATATTTATGTACAAGTTAATTACCTTAACCATCTTAGGACTCAAAACTTTAGTCTCCACTAACATTTTGACAATAATTAAACTTGATTTCTTAATATTGTTCATAATGGACCCAAAAATACAATTTTATAACATAAGCTTCAAATTAAATTATAAAAAATTTCAAATAATTTCAAATTTTGAAATTTAAACTCATGAACATTTTGGAAAAAATACCATGACACTCATAATGTTCAAAATTTAGTGATGCGTGCATTTTATATAGGTATTTTGCACTTTATTTGCACGCATTTCAATGCATTTTGTATAGTGTTTAGCTACAAATGTCCCCCGAATTGTCTACTTTGGTTTCTCTTGTATTATTTACAGGAATGAACCGGAAAGGAGCATAATCAAGCCTAAAACATGTCCTTATGCATGCATTTGGAAGAAGAGTGAATTTGGAGCGGGAATGTAGCTATTTTGAGATGCGCAAAGAAGTAAGTTAGCTAGGCGAGCAAAGGAAGAACTTCAAATTGCTAGCGCCTACTTTGAAGAGCCATATCTCGAGTTATACAACTGATTTTTAGGTGATTCTAATTGGAGATGAAATTTTGTCCTCTTAGCTTTCCAACTCCACCGGAATCGCGCTGTTTGCCCAAGTAACGAAGAAATGGCAGCCGTTTGAAGTTCAGTGCGCGAAGCAGGAATTGTGCGCTGGAAAGTACTCGATCGAGTACAATTGTGTTCGATCGACTCCTTTTTCTACTCGATCGAGTAGTGAATATTTAATAAGAGGTTTTAGCTTGGTTTTGCTCGATCGAGTGATATAAAAGTCCTCGATCGAGTATTTAGCTATTATACTCGGGATTTTTAGTCCGTGATTAGGTTTATGTTTGTAAACTCTCGATTCCCTATATAAAGGAAGTCGGGATTAGGTCATAATGATCTTGGACGCTGTTCCTTGACATCTGATACATTACTCTTTTCCCTTTTTCACTGTTAAATACTACCTTCTCTCTTCTTCTCCCCCGGGATACCTTTTCACATTATTTTTCCTCTGTTACTGCTGCTACTTTATTTCCTCTCCTTTTCCGGACTTACTGTAACTTTCTCTCTTTCCCTTTTCTCCTTTATTTATGTTTATGTTTATTTCTCTCTTTATTTTTGTTCTTCCCTTTATTATGTCTAGCTAATTCTCTCTGCTAGGATTAGGGGAGTCGATGATTATTGTTAATTGTTAATTAGTTTGCAGATCTGTCGTTGTTATTATGTCTCTGTTGTTTATCACTGCTTAAATTGTATCCTGCTAGTTGAGTCGACGCAATTAGCTTATTTAACATTGGTAAGCCTTGACCTAGACCGGAAGGTTGGAAGGGGGTGAGACCTGCAGTGAGCATTAGGGCACTTTAGTGAGGGCGAAAGCTAAGCTATTAGTGTTTTAGGGCGAATCGAGACCGGAAGGAGATATTTGTTGCCCCTTAGACCGATACAACTGACTAATCTGTGACCTTAGCTGCAATTGACCGATGATCATTGACGACCCGACATCCTAGTTCCCTTTTCTTATTGTTAATCTCTCTTTTTATTTCCTCTTGCCTTAATATCGTTAGTTTAATTAAATCAATTCAAACCCCTACACCGTGACATTAGACAGACCGAGTAGACAAGTGAATAGTGACCGCCTCCCTGTGGAGATCAACCCTACTTACCGCTGACTTCTGTTAGTAGTACTTAGGTATTTATTTTTGGTACATAACGACCGTATCACTTAGGTTAAATATTTCGAAAAATTATCGAGAAAAACAATGTTGCGGTTTATCGGTTTTAACAAATATGACCATTAAAATATGAGAAAAATTATTTTCATCAACTTTTCACTTTTAGATCTGAAATATGTGATAAAATGCAACATGTAACGTTTTTCTTTAGTCATGAAGTATGTTTTAGCATTATAACTAATTATAGTCACTATTTATGTGATTTTTCATCAAAAATTCATAAATCATGCAAAAAGACTTCACTATACCCAAACATTTTACACACATCTTATAAAAGTGCATGTGACAACATACTAAAAAATCATGATTAAATTCGAAATATAACTCATATTAACCTATTGAACATTTTAAATTCGATTTTAACATATAAAATTCAAATTTCGAGCAAAATAATTCATCTTGACATGAAAATTTACAGGCCATCAGTATGAATTATATGTGAAAACATATCCAAAAATCACTGGAAAATTCGAAGTTTAAGTAATTTTCGTCCAAAAATGTCATTTTATATACAAAAATCACATTTTTATGTCATAAATTAACAAATGAACAATAAAATCCATAAATAAACCAAAATGTCCTAAAAATCACTTAGGACCAGAAACTTTTAACATGCAAATTTATTTTTAGGTTTATCTTCATAAATCCAAATTAATTAGTTTTGTATGTTAATCTTATAACTCGGAAAAACCATAAACCGATTTGCATGCAAACAACCTATTGCTTTGATATCACTTGTTAGAAATCATATTTTAAATATCACATATTTTGGTTTAAAGTTTTAGTCATAAAAACTTAAAGATCTTATGCATGCAAAACAAATATAAGAGTAAGGAGAAAAACGGTTCCTTACATTTGATATTTCGGATATTTGGGCACAAGTGAAGTCTCCTACCTCACTTGTTCTTGAGCTTTCCATATATTAGGATGATCCTCCAAAGACTTCAAGTATAGAAGCCACTTTTCTTGATTGCACCCAAGATTATCCCTTATCTCTACTAAATAATATGTGCTAGATATTTGTTTAGTAGTTTACCTTAAAATTGATTACTAATACTCATATATTACACTAATAATATTAGTAATTTGATGGAACAATTTTGATTGAATCTTCTCATATTTTTGGATGAAGATTAAAGAGTAGAGAGAATAATGCATAACCTTTGCATGTATTTTGAAAGGACAAGAATATAGAGAATGAGTAGAGAACAAAAGTCCTCTAAAGTGGAGGAGGCCACACGGTTTTAGGAGGAGTAGAGGACCAATATATGGTCCTTCACTTTTGCTTTTGTTCTTATCAAAACCTTAGGCATGTAAAGCTAGATAAGTAGTGTCATGATGATGTTATTTTAGCTTATTAAAATAAATCACCACCATCCACTAAACCTACTATATTTCGGTCCACTTCCATAAAATGGACTACCATTTTATTTTGTCATTTGTCACACAATATGTCACATGTAGTATGTTACATGTTATTAATTAATTTAATGCATATTTATCACATAAATATCATTTTATAAATTAATTAAATTATATACAACAAATTGACTAGTGATACTTGATCACATAAATAAAATGGGTCATATAATTATAATTCACAACATCTTGTAATTATAATTAACCATTTATTCTTATCTCTATTGTTTCTCAAACAATAAACAATTTTAATAATAAATCATTTTTATTACTAAAATAAATCTTATTTAATCTCATTAAAATAAGAAATAATATTCTCTCTCACAATTGAATTGTTCAATTTTAAGAAATTGATCAACTTGTATCGTCATACAATTAATCAACTTTACAGATAAGGGCATCCTCCTTTAGGTGTGACCTTAAAGGATCAACTGACCACCACCGTCCCACGACAGTAACGTCAAACTCTAGCAAGCCAATCGTTACCGATTAATGTTGATCAGTTAACTATAAAATGAATCATCCCTTACGTATTCTAATATGAGATTTAAACATGTGATCTCAATATGATCAACAATGTGATTGCATTATTGTCGGGGACACTCCAACAAGACCGTCGCAACCGGACCGCTGGAAAGACAAACCAGTTTTCAGGTGGTCGACATCAACGCCTCCTTCAATATGCTCCTGGGACGTCCCTAGATGCACGCCGTCAAGGCAGTTACCTCAACTCTCCACCAGAAGATCAGGGTCCCATTCAACGGGAAAACAATCGCAATTCATGCTTCCCCGATCAAAGCTGTCATGAGAAAAGGAATAGCCTCCCAAACCATTGAGGAAGATGATAATGAAATGTTGGGATTCCAAGCTGTGAATGTCATAACTGATGAACAACACCCCTTGATTGTGACCCATTTGCCAACCTCACAGTCAACCGTATCATGATGCGCCAGGGTTACTTCCCGGGCTTACCCCTCAACCCACTAAAGGACACCTTGCCTCCCTTGAAACAGGTTAAGGTCCCCAACATCCCATTTTGGACTGGGATATGAACCTACCGATGAAGATATCCAGGAGATGAACCTCCTAGTCCGAAAATGCAAGAAGCACGGAGTTATCCTCTGTCCCTATCATCTGACTCTCAATGGATACTTTGTCCCCGAAGGAGAATCAGAGCTCTACCATGGCTTTCCGAAGCCAATCTATGACTCTCTGGCCAGGGCTAGGTACCCGGGTGTGGAAGTCTTCCAGGACTGCTACTTTATCCCCGACAACACCGAAGCTTAATCAACCGAGTCTAAGCCGTCGTCATGCCTCGATGGACAAGCTGTCACTCTCCTCTTTGGGGAAGATAACATCAAACACCTCGACTATGAGGACATTATCAACATCACCCTGAAGGACAATCAATTTGACCCAACCGCCTTGATCTCCGACATTGACCCGGAGAAAGCTACATAGGGCTGGAGGAAAACCGTCAAGTGGACCGATCGCCAAGGCCGCATTCTCAAAATCACAACTGGAGAAGGCCCTATGTTCAAGGAGGGAAGCGAAGAAGAACCTGAATCTGAGTCTGAGTCGGAGTCAGAGTCTGTCATAGCTCCTAACACTCCCGATGTCCCAGTCAAGGTCCCCTTCCCACTGTTCTATCATAAAGTCGTGGCTGATTCAGAGGCTGAGTCTACTAGGGTCACCCCCACTCCCATGAAAGGTGACAACCTGGAGCCTGTTCCAGGGGCCACCTCCTCTGATGTGTCGCCTCTGACTGACCACGAGATGTTTGTTCTCTCCGAGATTTTCGCTCATGTCAACTTAATGAACGCTAAGTTTGCTTATGACTCGTCTCAATTTAACTGCAATGCAATTCTGAATGACTATGAAGAATTTGACTTGAGTGACTACCCACCTCACCTAGCCAAAGAACTTGACAAATGGGAAACCAGAACCCCCATCATTGAGGAGATCGAACCTATTAACGTAGGAACCGACAATACACCTCAAGAACTTAGGATAGGGACAACCCTGGACCCCTCGGAAAGACAACAGTTCATTGACCTCCTCCACGAATACAAGGACGTATTCGCCTGGTCCTACAGAGATATGCCTGGGATTGACAGGGAAATTGCAGAGCACCGGATACCCATTAAACCCGGAGCTAAACCCGTGAAGCAGAAGCTACGCCGGATGCGTCCTGAATGGGCCCTAAAAATCAAAGAAGAAGTAGACAAATAGTTTAAGGCTGGGTTCATCAAAGTGTTTGAATACTCTGTTTTGGTGGCCAACATTGTGCCCGTACCGAAGAAAGATGGAAGAATTCGGGTTTTCGTCGACTTCAGGGATCTGAACAAGGCGAGTCCAAAAGACGACTTCCCTTTGCCACATGTGGACATTCTGGTAGACAACACCGCCGAACATGCCCTCCCATCATTAATGGACGGGTATGCCGGATACAACCAGATTAAAATGGCTGAGGAAGACATGCACAAGACAGCATTCACTACACAGTGGGATACATATTGCTACACGGTCATGCCCTTCGGTCTTATCAATGCCGGGGCTACCTATCAAAGAACCACTACTACTCTCCTACATGATATGATGCAAAAGGAGGTAGAGGTGTATGTCGATGATATGATTGTCAAATCAAAGGAACGGGACGGCCACATCAGCGCCCTTCGGAAATTCTTTGCTCGTCTACGGAAATATAACATGAGACTAAATCTTCAGAAGTGTGCATTCGGGGTCACCTCCGGAAAACTCTTGGGACATGTCGTTAGCAAAAGAGGCATTGAGATTGATCCAACCAAAATCAAAGCCCTTCAGCAAATGCCTCGGCCTAGGAACGAGAAGGAGATTCGGGGATTTCTCGGTCAGGTCCAATACATCAGCCGCTTCATTGCCAAGCTCACCATGATTTGTGAACCGATATTCAAGAAGCTTCGCGCCTCCGATCACACCGATTGGGACGACGACTGTCAAAAGGCCTTCGATAGGATAAAGGAAATCCTATCCAAACCTCCTGTCCTCATGCCACCTCAACCAGGGATTCCTTTATCCCTATACCTGACTGTTACCAACACAGCCATGGGAGCAATGTTAGCACAAACAGTCGGAAACGAAGAACGAGCCATCTACTACATCAGCAAAAAGTTCATCGAGTACTAGACAAGGTATACCCAATTGGAGAAGACATGCCTTGCCCTAGTATGGTCAACAAAGAATCTACAACATTACATGCTCAGCTACACGGTCCACATCTACTCCAAGATGGACCCGGTCAAATACATCTTCGAAAAACCCGTACTAAACGGAAGGCTGTCTAGGTGGACACTCATGCTGTCCGAGTTTGATCTCAAGTTTGTACCTCTCAAGGTTATCAAGGGAAGGGCAGTTGTCGATTTCCTAGATGAAAATCCCGTCAACGAGGATCTGACGACTGACACGTGGTCACTTCCTGACGAAGACATCCTTTGTGCCGATTCCGACGCATGGGACCTATACTTCGACGGTGCATCTAATCTGAGAGGCTTCGGGGTAGGAATCCTTCTAATATCACCAGAGGGAGAACATGTTCCGATCTCGGTCAAGCTAGACTTTGCCGTCACCAACAATGCCGCTGAATATGAAGCATGTCTCATCGACCTACAAGCAGCCATCACGCTCGGCATCAAGAGACTGAGGGTCCACGGCGATTCCTCGCTCATCATCAACCAGGTGTCCGGATCATGGAAAATCCGATCTGACAACTTAGCTCCCTACCCAGCGAAGATCAATCAAGAGGCCTAGTTCTTCGACCAAGTCGACTATTTCCACTTGCCGCGAGAGGAAAATCAATTTGCTGATGCCCTGGCGAAACTTGCCGCGCTCGTCAACATAACTGACGAACTGACATCAATGCCCCTATGTGTCGAGAGAAGGAGCGATCCAGCCCACGTTTGTGCCATTAACGACGATGAGGAAAGCCATGATGAACCTTGGTACCAATCCATCCTCAACTACAAAACCAAAAATGAATACCCTCCCAACTCTGATAAAAAAGGACAAAGAGCCATCCATTTACTTGCATCACAATTCGTGATAAACCAAGATCAACTATACAAAAGAACACCCCAAGGGATTCTCCTCCTTTGCATTAATCATCACAAAGCCAATAAAGTCATGGGAGAGGTCCACGACGGAGAATGTGGCCCTCACATGAGCGCAATGATGCTTACTCGAAAAATCACACATCTAAGTTACTACTGGACCACCATGGAAGCCGATTGCCGTAACTACGTCAAACATTGCCACAATTGCCAAATCTTCGCCAACATACAACACATACCACCATCTCTCTTATACACCATGACGTCACCCTGGCCTTTCTCAACCTGCGGCATCGACATCATCGGGAAAGTCAACGCGGCAGACACCAAGGGGCATTGCTTCGTCCTCGTCGCCATTGACTACTTCACTAAATGGGTGGAAGCACAGTCATATGCAGTCTTGACCGCCAAACAAGTGGCCAAGTTCATTCAAAACAACATCATCTGCCGGTATGGGGTACCCCATGAAATCATCAGCAACCAAGGCTCTCACTTCCGGGCGGAAACTCAAGCTTTGCTGGACAAATACAAAATCAAATGACATCGATCATCCCCCTACCGTCCCCAAACTAACGGATCGATGGAGGCGGCGAACAAAACTCTTGTCACCATTATCAAGAAAATGCAAGACAACTACCACGATTGGCCGAGCAAACTCCCATTCGCACTCTGGGGATACCGAACCTCCATTCGAACACCGACAGGCGCCACACCCTTCTACCTAGCATATGGGATGGAGGTGGTTCAACCGGTAGAGTTAGAGGTCCCTTCTCTACGCATCCTACTGGAGAGTCAAGTCCCTGAGGCGGAATGGACCCGCCGAAGGTACGAGCAACTCACTCTTCTAGACGAACGGTGACTCAATGCCTTGCACAATGTCCAGCTATACCAACGACGTATACAACGAGCATTCAACAAGAAGGTTAAACGCAGGAACATCAAGGAAGGCGACTTAGTCCTCAAGTTAGTTCGAGCACCATTACCCGTCGATCCGAAGGGGAAAATCAAACCCAACTGGGCCGGGCCATACCTGGTCAAGAAAATACTTCCGGGGGGCGCAGTGAGACTGAGTGACCTAGATGGGGAGGATTTTATGTTGGAATATGTGTCCTCCAACAATAATGCGATCACAACTGTCGATCATGATGATCACATGTTTAAATCTCATTTTAAGAATACATGTGGGATGTAATATTTTACAGTCAACTGGTCCACACATATCGGTAATGATTGGCTGACTAGAGTTTGACATTATTGTCGTGCGACGGTGGTGATCAGTTGATCCCCTTAGGTCATACCTATAGGGAAATACTCTTAATTAATTATTTAATTAATCGTATGCCGATACGAGTTAATTAAATTACTTAAAATTGACGGATGATTTGTGAGTAAGATTAACGTGTCTTATTATAATTCGATTAAATTGGATACGGTCTAAGTAATCGAATTGTTTTATTACTTAGATAAAATTATTGTTTACGAAACAATTGAAATTGAAATTGAGTGAATAATTTATTATAAATACAAGACGTTGTAATTTATAATTTGATAAACCGTTTTGGTACAAGTAATTACGAATTACTAGTCGATATTGTATATGACATATTTTATGAGTATGTTGATTTTTAATGTGTTAAAAATACATTACAATTTCACATGTCAAGTAACATGTCACATATGTTACAATTGACAAATGACAAAATAAAATGGACCTCCCATTTTATGTCATATGTGCCGAAATTATGGAGGGAGTATAAGGTTTAAATTGTGTTAATTGTTTTAAGTGGAAAACACAATGATTAAAGCTAACTAGTAGCCATGCAACCCTATGGCTTTTGAGAAGAGCAACTTTTGTATGCATTGGGCTTAAAATACTCCCCCCTCCAACCGGTTTTGGTGTATGATGCCAAGGGGTTTTTCCAAAACAATCATTCACTACTTCAACTTATATTTTTCTAGTGTAAGAAAATGATTGCTCTCTATAATTTGTGAAAACTTAGAGAAACAAAAACCTTACAAAATCATTCCTCTCTTGACCGAAATATTCAAGAGAACAAATTAATTTTGTTTGTGTCATATTTTAAATTAAACTTATATTTTTACTAGTTCATAAATATATAAGTTATTAAGAGATTCCTTGGGTATATGCTTATGGGAGAGGTTCTAATTTGAACCTTGTTCATCCATTATAAGGAAGCTCAAGAACTAACAAGAAGGAGATCTTTTTGGTGCCCAAAAATCCGAAACTCCTATAGTAAGAAAGACGATTTCTTCTCTATTCTTATTCAAGTTTGCATGCATAAGATCTAGTTTTAATTTTATGACTAAATTAAAATGTCACATATATGAATATGTTATATAATGAGATTAATAATGATCAACAAGCGGTATTAAGAGCCTTAGGTTATTTGCATGCAAATCGGTTTATAGTTTTTCCGAGTTATATGATTAACATACAAAACTAATTAAATTGGTTTTATGAAGAAAAACCTTAAAATAAATTTGCATGTTAAAGTTTCTGGTCCTAAGTAATTTTTAGGACATTTTGGTTTATTTGTGGATATTATTGTTCATTTTATATAATAATGGCATTAAAATGTGATTTTTATGATAAAAATGTCATTTTTGGACTAAAAATAGCTAAACTTTGATTTTTTTCAGTGGTTTTTGGATATGTTTTCACATATATTATCTACTGATGGCCTGTAAATTTTAATGATAAAATGAGTTGTTTTGCTCGAAATATGGATTTTTTAAGTTAAAATCGTATTTAAATGGGTAAATAGGTTAATATGAGTTATATTTCGAATATGGTCATGGAAATTTAGTATGTTGTCACATGCAATTTTACAAGATGTGTGTAAAATATTTGGCTATAATGAAGTCTTTATGCATGATTTATGAATTTTTGATGAAAAGTCACATAAATAGTGACTATAATTAGTAATAATGCTAAAACATACTTCATGACTAAGGAAAAACGTCACATGTTGCATTTTATCATATATTTCAGATCTAAAAGTGAAAAGTTGATGAATATAATTTTTCTCATATTTTTATGGTCATAATTGTTAAAACCGATAAACCGCAACATTGTTTTTCTCGATAAATTTTCGAAATTTTTAACCTAAGTTTTGAACATTATGAGTGTCATGGTATTTTTCCAGAATATTCATGAGTTTAAATTTCAAATTTTGAAATTATTTGAAATTTTTATGATTTAATTTGAGGTTTATAGCATAAATTTTGAATTTTTGGGTCCATTTATGAACAATATTAAGAAATCAAGTTTAATTATTGTCAAATGTTAGTGGAGACTAATTTTGAGTCCTAAGATGGTTAGGGTAATTAACTTGTACATAAATATGAATTTATGTAATTATTGTGATTTTTAAAATGTTAAATCACGCAAATCTGTAAAAACCGATTAATATACGATATTGGCTCCTTAAAGGCGATTTAGCATAAAATTGGGCATGTTCATACATATTATAATGCTGCATTTTATTTATGATTGTCATATTTTTAATTTTATGTAATTTTTGAATTATGTAATTTTACTTAGTATGGCCTTAGTTTTAATTGATATTACCCGAAATGTATGGGAATATCGATTCGGTTGTAATTTATTGTGATCTCGTATCACCGTTTTGTAATTTAATAGATTTATTTTATTTTAATTACAAATCTATAATAGGAAATTATGTAATTTATTATATAATTTAATTATTCCGGAGTTCCTTGAAGACGGTGCCACTCGAGAAGGCGATCCATCAAAGAATGTTGCCTTGAAATGTGTGCCAAGACCAAAGTTCAAGGGACCAAAGGAGTTGGTTTCCGAATTTGTAATAGTTTATTAGATTTACTATTTTAGGAAGGCCATACTAGTATTTTATTTATGCTTTGCATTTTATTTATATGTTGCATGCATCGCTAAATCGCCATAACTAAAACATGCATTATCTTTTTAAATCGAGTTTATCGACCGTGTCAATTACAATTATCATAGTTCACCGCTTTAGTTCACTTAACACGTGATCGATAATAAATTGACATGACCTCTCGCTTAAATAAACAATTGAGACTTAGCCTTACCAAAAAGTAGAAACCATGAAAACCTATTTCGTGAGGGAGTTCACTCGGCCTTACCGGGGTACAAACCTTGCTACGTAGGGGAAGTGGGTGATAAATGTCTACCCACCGAATTTATAAAGATAAGGGTTGTATTCGGCTTTACCGATGCCCAAGTTGATGTAAATTTGGATCATGGACACATTTATTCGAAATTTGGGTTGAACTCAACGAAAGTATTCTCGACGGTTGCCGGATGTGTTTCGGGCTAAAGATAAATATTAATGTAATTTTATCGACCAAGAGTTCTAAAAGTAGAATCGATTAAAGAGTTAATCCACCGAGTTATATTGATGAGGGTTGTATTCGGCTTTACCGATGCCCAAGTTAATTTGAATTTGGATCTTGAAATCATTTATCATAGTTGGGTAGAGGTCACTATGTAAATGTTTTACTTGTTATTTACATGTATTAATAAAACGATAAATGTTAAGTTTTCCACTATTCCGTTATCATATTGTTCTATTTCTTTACCACAATTCATATACGATATCATTTCGTTTTTTTATTCAAATCTCCATTAAAACATCGTACCTAAAGTCAAAACTTGAATTTTTCT